>NC_135171.1:1495000-1595000 GCF_041146795.1 Maylandia zebra | reverse complement strand
CTTTGCAGTGCTACTCATTCATTTGATAAACTCTTTACCATAATGAATTATTTTGTAGTGAAGTTATTTTCCTACTGATTTTGCCTTCCCTCAGTCTTGGTTGTCTTTGAGAGCATAATGACAATGAAGTGTAAGGTGATTCTCCACACATCACTCACTCACTTGGACACTAGAAGGGGGAATTATGTTAAAATGCTCTTCATAGACTACAGCTCTGCATTTAACACCATAATTCCCTCCACACTCACCACCAAGCTGGAGCATCTGGGACTCAGCTCATCTATGTGTCAGTGGATCTCCAACTTCCTAACTGGCAGACCACAGGCAGTAAGGATGGGCGGACATGTCTCAGCCTCCACCACTCTCAGCACTGGAGCCCCCCAGGGGTGTGTTCTGAGCCCCCTGCTGTACTCTTTGTACACATATGACTGTGTGGCCACTACCAGCTCCACCACCATCATCAAGTTTGCTGACGACACCGTCGTGGTGGGCCTGATCTCTGATAACAACGAGACAGCCTACCTGAAGGAGATTAGGAATCTGGAGAACTGGTGCCAGAGGAACAACCTCCTTCTAAACGTCAGTAAGACAAAGGAGCTGATAGTGGACTTCAGCACTAAGCAGGAGAGGAACTACCAGACCCCCGTCATCAACGAGTGCCCAGTGGAGAGAGTGGACAGCTTCAAATACCTCGGAGTTCACATCACGCAGGACCTGTCATGGTCCTGTCACATCAACACCGTGGTGAAAAAGGCCCGACAGCGTCTCTACCACCTCAGACGCTTGAGAGACTTCCAACTGCCCTCCAAGGTGCTCAGGAACTTTTACTCGTGCACCATAGAGAGCATCCTGGCGGGAAACATCTTAACCTGGTTCGGGAACAGCACCATGCAGGACAGACGAGCTCTACAGAGGGTTGTGCGGTCAGCTGAGCGCACCATCCGCTCCGAGCTCCCTGACCTGCACTCAATCTACAGCAGGCGGTGCTGGACCAAGGCCAGGAAGATGGTGAAGGACCTCAGCCATCCCAACAACAGACTGTTCTCTCTGCTGAGGTCAGGAAAGCGATTCCGCTCCCTGAAGACCAACACAGAGAGACTGAGGAGGAGCTTCTTCCCGCAGGCGATACGGTCTCTCAATCACACCACCACACAGTACTGACCCACACATATGGTTCTTACACACACACTGGACTTTCTGGACTTTGGTTTTGCACAACACTGGTCACTATATTCTTCATTTCCGGTTAATACTTGTACAGCTGCTGTTATTGTGTATATATTTATTTAGATTTAGATTTCTTCATACATTCTTATATAGTTCTATATTGTGTATTGTGTATTTTGTTGTACAGTTATTTTATTTTCAACTTTAATTTATATATTTTATCTTATTCTTTCCCAGTTAAATTTACCCTTCATTCTAATTTGTGTTGTACAGTTATTTCATTTTTAACCTTAATTTATATTTTATTCCTTCTTAGTTAAATTTACCCTTTTTAATTTTTCATATTTATTTCCTATCTTATTCATAGCCTTTTCCTTTTTTGTTTTCTTTAGGTCACGAGCAGTTGTCCAAGCATTTCACTACATATCGTACTGTGTATGACTGTGTACGTGACAAATAAAATTTGAATTTGAATTTGAATTTGAATTTGAATTTGATTGGTATGTTTGTTAATTGCCATTTGGTCCCTTGTAAGTTATAAGTGACCTGTATAAACCTCATATTCTATCAGTTGATGGTGATGGTGTACTGCATCTGGTGCAGCCTCCTGTTGAGCCAGACCAACATGCAGTTGTGAGTAATACTCCACAGATTATATGAGTGTACAGTAGAACAGCAATGTTGTTTATTTCTTTACTACAGGAAAATAATGAAGAAACATTGACAGCTGTTACAGAGGAGGAAGCAACAGAGACACTTTATGAGGTTTACATCTTTTAATACTTTGTGTACAGGAAACACAGGCGACCAATAAAGCCAGTTGAACAAAAAATCTGTTTATTCTTCTTTCAACATGTTGAGGTGATGGGTCAAAAGAAATGATTGTGACATATGGTGTCTCTGACTGCGCTTCCATCTTGTATGTCCGTGGGAGGGTCAGGATGTTCATGGTTTGGATCACTGCTGATGTTTGGTTCAGAAGGACAGTGTTCTCCTCTAATTGTGGCAATGTTGTGAAGAATCACACATGCCACAATAATGTCACATGCCCTTTCTGGGGTGACCCTGAGTCTTTGCAGGCACTGGAACCGGGCCTTAAGCATTCCGATAGTCATTTCAACTCTGGCTCTTGTCCTGCAATTAGCCAGATTATATCGCTGCTGTGGGCCCGGTTCAGGGTCAGGGTAAGGGGTAAGCAAATAGGGTAAACATGGATACCCCCTATCACCAAGCAAGCAGCCAGTGAACTCTCCTAAGACAGAAGGATACACTTCAGTTCAAATGTCCCTGAAGCAATTGGTCTTTATATATTTTAAAGTATTCTCAACTCACCATGTCCAAATTTTGTGCTCAGTGTACATTCACGGAATATTTGTGAGTCATGGACAGAGCCTGGCCACTTGGCTTCCACATTTGTGATAATGTTGGCAGCATCACATATGATCTTCACAGTGCAGAGAACACAAATTAGCATCCATTACTATAATGAAATGATTTGTTAGTTTGAAATGCTACAGGGAACTATGTACCTGTACATTAATGCTGTGGAAAGACTTCCTGTTCACATAGTCTCCTTCATTTACTGAAGGAGCAATGATTGGAATGTGAGTGCCATCTATACAGCCAATCACGCCTGGGAACCCTGAAAATAAATGTAAAATTTAAGTAGTAGTTCAAGTATCACCACATCATGAATTAAGTTTTGTTCATCCTGATACCTGCAATTTTGTGGCATCCCTCTTTGATGAATCTTGTGGGTCTATGACCGGGGAACACCACAAACGAGTGCAGGAGACGTTTCAGTGCAACTGTAACATTCCTGACTGCCCGACAGACGGTAGCCTTGGAAACGTGCTCAGCGTCACCAATATTATACAGAAAGCTCCCGTTTGCAAAAAACCGAAGTGCAATACAAATAATATGCACAGAACTGAGAGGATGTCCGCGATGTGTCACATGCGTAATATATGGCCTGAGGATGTTATTCACATAACTTATAGATTGTGCTGAGAAACGGTAACGTTCACACAGGAAATCATCAGGAAATGATAAAATGTCCAAACGCGCTCTGATCACTCTCTCCCGGCGGGGAGCTCTGCGGAGAATTTGGGCTTCACGATCTACTGGCTCTTCAAGGAAGGAGCACGCCATGTCCGACACTTCCTACTGTCAGGTTTCCGACAAAGAGGCGGAGAAGGTCAGGGTTAGTTGTAGTAAACCTGCTAGGGGGCAGGTTAGCTTCACGGAGTGTGTCGTCATAGTGACTCACTCAGGCTGCAGCTGAACTCGCTTTGTGAAACCGAAAACCCAGAGTTTTCGTTAACTCAGGGTATACTTACTCAGTTTTTCCACTAAACCGGCTTCCTGAAACAGGGCCCTGGACAGCTCCAAGGAAACATTATTGTATTATGCTAGGATAGCCTGTAAGATACAGGAGGAACAATGCGGTTTTCGTCCTGGTCGCGGAACACTGGACCAGCTCTTTATCCTCTCCAGGATACTTGAGGGTGCATGGGAGTTTGCCCAACCAGTCTACATGTGTTTTGTGGACTTGGAGAAGGCATTCGACCGTGTCCCTCGGGGTGTCCTGTGGGAGGTGTTGCGGGAGTATGGGGTGTCTGGCCCATTGCTACGGGCCATTCGATCCCTATACAACCGTTGTAAGAGCTTGGTTCGCATTGCCGGCAATAAGTCGGACTCGTTCCCGGTGGGTGATGGGCTCCGCCAGGGCTGCCCTTTGTCTCCGGTTCTGTTCATAATTTTTATGGACAGGATTTCTAGGCGCAGCCAAGTGGTGGAGGGCTTTCGCTTTGGTGGCCTCAGAATCTCATCTCTGATTTTTGCAGATGATGTGGTTCTGTTGGCTTCATCGGGTGAGGGCCTCCACTCCGGGTCGGGGATGAGTTCCTGCCCCAAGTGGAGGAGTTCAAGTATCTCGGGGTCTTGTTCGCGAGTGATGGGAGAAGGGAGCCGGAGATCGACAGATGGATTGGGGCTGCAGCTGCAGTAATGCGGACGCTGCACCGGTCCGTCGTGGTGAAGAGGGAGCTGAGTGTAAAAGCGAAGCTCTCAATTTACCGGTCGATCTACGTCCCTACCCTCACCTATGGCCACGAGCTGTGGGTAGTGACCGAAAGAACGAGATCGCGGATACAAGCGGCAGAAATGAGCTTCCTCCGAAGGGTGGCTGGCCTCTCCCTTAGAGATAGGGTGAGAAGTTCGGCCATCCGGGAGGGGCTCAGAGTAGAGCCGCTGCTGCTCCACATCGAAAGGAGCCAGCTGAGGTGGTTCGGGCATCTGACAAGGATGCCTCCTGGGCGCCTCCTGGGTGAGGTGTTCCAGGCATGTCCCACCGGGAGGAGGCCCCGGGGCAGACCCAGGACACGCTGGAGAGATTATATCTCTCGGCTGGCCTGGGAACGCCTTGGTGTTCCCCCGGATAAGCTGGAGGAGGTGGCGGGGGAGAGGGAGGTCTGGGCTTCTCTGCTTAGGCTGCTGCCCCTGCATCCATCCATCTTCATCCCGGATAAAGCGGATGAAGATGGATGGATGGATAGCCTGTAAGAGCTGTTTGCACTGTAAAGAACAATACTTTTCACCTTTACTGTTTAACAAACAGTTAAAACGTGAATGTCCACAACTTAATGGCAGGAAATGTTATTAAAGCAGTTTAACAGGAGCAGAATCAAACAGTAAAACTCACAAATCAGATCACCTGAACTCTACTTATCTAACTAAGCTACTGTGAGCTAATGCTGAGTGTGTTCTCTTTGGTGAGGACAGGTTGGAGGGAGGATGAGCACAGTCAGGCCTGAACAGGTTGGACTCTGTTCCCTCTACTGCCTCTGCTGGGATTCTGCACTGTGAACATCTCGCCTCACATCACCACACGCACCCTCTATCCGTCCTCTCTACTGGACGTCACATTGTCACATTTTGGCCGTCCAATCAAGTTGTTGACATTCAATCATCTGATGTCCACCCACACTTTTTCTTTCTCTCTGTCTGACTTACAAAATAGTTTCATGTTTCATTCAGTTCATGTAATTCTGCTTTAATTAGATTAGCCTTTAGCACATTCTCACATGGTGTGCATTGTAACATATCTTTACTCCAAATACAGAGGAATACTTTATTTTACCTTTTAAAACTCTGTTTGTTCATTAGCATTTATATATTTGTATTTATTTTAAGTAGTAATGAATTATGAAATAAAAGTTAAAGTAGTAATGAAATAAAAATACTTTGTTACTGTATTTAAGTACAACTTTTTGGTATCTGTCCTTTATTTAAGTATTTTTTCCTTCATTTGAACAAAAATAAACAGTAACACATCCTTTTGGTGTATCGATCACATACAAAGAGGTGAATGAGGCAAAACCATATAATCGTTTATAGTTTGTGTATAATTTATAGTGTAAAGTGTGAGCTTGGGTTGGTGTTTTTTGTACTTTTGACAGCTGAGTCGGTGCCAGGTAATTTCAAACGCAGCGTTTCTATCAGCTCAACAAACACAAACTGTGTGTGTGCAGTTTGTCTCTCAGTGTGTTGCAGCTGCTGTATTTGACAGGGAGAGGAAAGAAAGAGAGCTACGTTCACTCAGAGATGGAGAAAGATAAGAAAGACAGGACAGGAGAGGAAGGAGAGAGCTCAGATTTAAAGGAAGGATGCTCAGTGGGGTTTGAGAGACTGGGAATTTAAAGCTAAGTCTAAGCTAAGTGTATACAGGTGAGTGTGTGGGGAAGAGAAAGCAGAGTTGGACTGGTGCATAGCAGCTGTGTTCAGACTTATGTCACGTCACGTGTAAGCTGGTATAAAGATGCCATAAACAGTGGACTGTGAGTGCCGAGCATGGAAGTCAGCCAGGTCTGCTTCCATCTTATTTCATACAGTTGTGTAAATCCACTGAGAGCAGTAGAGCCCAGCGCAGCAGCAACAGCGCAGGTCAGCTGATCACAGCCCATACACTAAGACAATCTGCTGGACCGGTCGGTGGAAATCATTGTTAGCTGTGATTCTTTTCCCTTGAGCTACTACAGTCAACATCCACCTGAACCTAAACCACTGACTGTGTTTTCTGATTATGTGTGGAGTCACCTTCTACGACGTAGGCAGCAAAAATGGAGCTATCAAAAAAACAAACATTATTTTCCTCTGCTTCTGTTCTACATAACTGATTCAAGCTGAGTACATTCATTAGATTTCAAAGTAAGACTGAAATAATGTTTCCTTTCCTGTGTACTCGTATATTTTTATCATATTAATAAGTTAGCTTTGCACAAAAATACCTAGCAGTGGGCGCCGTTTTGGCTAGCAGTGGGCGCCGTTTTGGCTAGCAGTGGGCACCGTTTTGGCTAGCAGTGGGCGCCGTTTTGGCTAGCAGTGGGCGACCATAAGCTGTAGTCGAACCCGAACTTTTACTGAGTATGTTTAACACTAGAGTCTGTACGTCTGTGTGGCGGAGGTGTGGTCCCGGGCACGGCTGCAGGGGAGGAGTGGTGCAGTGAGCTCAACGGGGCGGTGCTGGAGACGCAGGTGAGAACAGCTGATGGCGTTTGGACTGATGATGGTTTCCCTCCCTTTTGTAGTGAGACGGGAGAGGAGCGGAGGGGAGGCTGGAAATCAGCTGAGACCGGAGCTGTCAGACTGTGGTCGGTCATAACATATGTAAACTATAAATAAACGTGGCATCTGGCGACAAACAACTGTGCGTGTGTGTACGTGTGTGAAGTGCGTTTCACAATCTGCTTAAGACGACTGCATAGAAACAGTTCTTTGTATGTAAAGTAGGATTGTGATATTTTCTTTACTCTGAAATGGGGTTAGCTTTAACATGCTAAGTGTGTCCAGTGTTGGTTGTTGAACTGACTTATTGTTCGGTTTGCTGTGCTATGCTAACACTATATGATGGTGGTGACAATACGTCTCATTTGTGTTGTATTTACAGAGTATTGTACTGTCATCCAGCACTCCCTGTGGCTCGAATGAGTCATCGCTTTTGTTCCATCTTTGTTGATTTTATCTACTCCTGCTGACCTGCGTGTGTGTGATAGTGCGTGAGTGTGTGCGTTTGTGTGCGAGACTGTGTGTGTTTTTCTGAACACAGAATGGACAGCTCTCATCAACATTCAGATATCAAACAGAAATAAAGGCATTAACAGCGACTGTGCTATGTAAAGGTCACCACTGTAGATCTCCACGCAGGCTTAGCATGTAACCGCTCAGGAGGTAGAGCAGATCACCTACTGATCGGAAGGTTGGTGGTTCGATCCCTGCATGTCAAGTGTCCTTGGGCAAGATACTAACCGATGGAGTATGAATGTGTGTGAATGTAGTCAGAAAGCACTAAGTACAGAGAAAGTGGTTGTGAGAATGGGCTGAATGTGGCATGTTGTATAGAGCGCTTTGAGTACTCTGGGAGAGTAGAGTAGTGCTCGTGGCTCAAGAGTTGGGTGTTTGTCTTGTAATTGGAAGGTTGCCGGTTCGATCCCCGGCTTGGACAGTTTCAGTCGTTGTGTCCTTGGGCAAAACACTTCACCTACTGGTGATGGCCAGAGGGGCCGATGGTGCGATATGGCAGCCTCGCTTCTGTCAGTCTGCCCCAGGGCAGCTGTGGCTACAACTATAGCTGCCTCCACCAGTGTGTGAATGAATAGTGGAATTGTAAAGCGCTATATAAATGCAATCCATTATTATTATGAGAATCAGTCCATTTAGCATCAGCTCCAGATGTTTTTTTCCACAACACACCGTTTAGTTCATCTTTGTTTAAAACGCTTAATAAGACCGTCTACATCTTTTTACCCAATGAGTCGTGCATATTTCTTTGTGCACATGACAATAAATGCTTTGAATTTGAATTAACACCGTTCACATCAAAACAGGTTCCAAACACAACAGGTTCTTTTAAGATCCACAAATTAGAATTACAGAGATGTGAACAGCTTTACCTGAAAACTCCCCAAATGCATATCTGAGACCAGAAGTTTTGGTCCAAGCTGACTGATAGATATGCTTTAGTGATGGGATTTACGGCTCTTTTTAGAGAACCGGCTCTTTCAGCTCCCAGCCGGCTCTTCAGGTTGTTTTGCTTTAATTAATTTATTATTAACAGTAATATAAAATTATGGACAAAATGAATTACTAATGTAAAAAAAAAGTGGTTTTATTTATATATGTTTATATATATATATTAGGGCTGTCAAATGATTAAAATTTTTAATCAGATTAATCACAGCCTAAAAATTAATTAATCATGATTAATCGCAACTCGAAATATATGTGTATATGTGTGTATATATGTGTAAAAATCGGGACAGATAGTGGTTTTTAACACACTTGTTTGTTTTATTTATTATTAATTGTGAGTACAAGCAGTACAAGCAGAACAGGGCTTCAAATAATTGTGAGGGATTTTTACTGAATGTTTTCCACCCGTTTAAATCTAGCACATTGTTTTATCCATATACATCTTCAAGTTCACAGAACATAGGCCTAATTCAACAGGCAAAATAGAAAAAATCTCCAATCATCCTTTTGGGTAAGGTAGATTAGTGCAAAAGAATATGAACAACAGTGAAAAGTATTGTTTAAATCACATTCAACCATAGAACAAGCTCTAAACACACGGTCCTCTGGTCTACTCATCCTTCAGCCAGTTGCTGAGACAAACCAACTTGTCCACGTTCTCTGAGTGCAGAGCAGACCTCTTCTTGTTCACAATGTGCCCTGCTACAGAGAACAGCCTCTCACAGGGCACTGTGGAGGCAGGAGTGGCCAGGTATCTGCGAGCAAGGCGGGCCAGCTGGCTGTGGGCTCCTGCATGAGCTGCCCACCACTGTAAGGGACTCTGCTCTGTAGCGCTGTATGGCTCTGTCCTGCTGTACCTCCTCCTCTGACTCAGAGTCAGAGTCCATCTGCAGCAGGCTCAGCCTCTTCTTGGCTGGACCTTCTTTTGCAGTGTGTGATCTTCTAGGAGAGTCTTCATGCAGCATGCCTGCCAGTGTGGTCCACACTGCTTCTCTGTCAGTCTTGGGCACACTGCGTAGGTCTTTAAAACGTGGGTCCAGTGCAGTTGCGATCTGGAGCCATGCATAGTTGGTATGTTCCTGGCGGGAAGCAAGGTCTTCCTTAAACTTCTCTTTAAACCTCACCACATATGCAGGGTCCTCATCAGTTACTTCCATGACACGGCGCAGGTGGCAGAAGGCTGGTAGAACTACAGAGCAGGAGACGTAGGCCTCTCCTCCCAGCAGTTCAGTCACATATCTGCAGTGGAATACACACACACACACACACACACACACACACACACACACACACACACACACACACACACACACACACACACACACACACACACACACACACAGATAAGACAGCAAATTAAAAAAAGCTTTTTATTACTAGGTATTAAGACATTTTCATAATAACAAAACTGATTTAAGATGTATGTTTGATACATTTAATCTAAACCTACAATTATGGTCACAATGACAGGCTCACCTGCAGGGCTCTAGAAGTGTCTCCAGTCTCTGGAGTTTGTCCCACTCTGGAGGCGTCAGGAGGACAAGTTTATGCTTTTGTTTATCCAGAGTCGCGGTTACTGCAGTTTGGTTGCGGATCAAGCGCTTCACCATCTCCAGCGTGGAGTTCCAGCGCGTAGGCACGTCCTGGGCCAACGGCTCCTGCTTGCGCCCCAGTGACACCTGCTCTGCGTTCAGCTCTGCTGTGTTTGCTGGGCTGTGCTTAAAATGGCCAACAATTTTGCGGCATTTGGCCAGCGCAGTGACAAAGCCACTGTCTGCGAGACTCACTGTGATGCATCTCTGTAGAATGTGCGCGGTACACGGCATGTGATTGAATGGCATGATGCGAGCCGCGGCGATCATATTGTGCGCACTGTCCGTGCCTACTGTTGTCACCTTCTCCTCAATTCTCCACCTGCGAGCAACAGTCTGGAACTGCTCTGCACAAGCCTCCGCAAAGTGCCGCTCTTCCGTTTTCATTATAGTCAGCGCAAAGGATGTCAGACCCCAGGCTTCAGTGATTAAATGCGCAGTAACTCCCAGGTAATTGTCATTACTCAATGATGTCCAGTGGTCTCCTGTCAGAGCCACGCATTCTGTGTGAACTAAAGCCTCTTCTTTTTTCTTTTTCTCCGTTTCATACAGTTCGTGGATTCGAATTGTTATTGTGCTTCTCGCTGGGGGCTTGTAGGACGCGTCCTGAGATGCAACCTTTAAAACATCCGCAAAGCCCTTGTCCTCCACAATGCTTAGCGGTCTGCAGTCCTTTGCTATCCATTTGGCTATATTGTCGGTCAGTTTGTCCAAAGAAGACTTACCGAGTGGCCTGCGTTCACTAAGAGTGGTCTGACGCAGGCCGGGTGAAGCTGCTGCCCCGACAAACGCGTGTTTGGCATTAAGGTGGTATTTTAAGGTCGAATTTGAACGGTGAAATTGAAACTCTTTACTACAGTGAGTGCAAATTACAACGCGTTTGTTTATTGTCCCATCTATGTTCTTCTTGTATTTAAATTCCCCATCCAGAAGGCCATCCTGTTCCTGCTTCTCCATTTTCAGTGGCGCGGTAAACAAATCAAGTGGAATTATGGGAGCGACTTATCTGCGTGTTGCGCTAAATAGTTAAATATTCTAACGTAATTAATTCCAAACTTTAATTATCGCAATTAACGCGTTAATTTCGACAGCTATAATAAATATATGCGGTGGCCCCTAGAGACAAAACACGTACAAACTCCAAAACACATTTCTAGCATGAACTGAACTTCCAAAGCAGAGCTACTAGATCACTTAAATAACACAACTGAAAGCATATGTGTATTGTTTGTGTATTTATACACAAGCATTCATATATATTCAAATAATTTAAAAAAAAAGTTCATTTACCTGTTACTACCACACACCAAATCCAGTCGTTGGTACTTGCTGGCTTGTGTAGCCACTACGTAACACTGCCCCCAGCATCCTGGAGCACTTCTGTTGTGTTTTGTACGTGCTTCGGAGTTTGTACGTGCTTTGTCTGTAGGGGCCACCGTAAATATACTTGTATTTATTCACTCCACATAAAATGTAATAAATAAATCATATAATACAAAGACCAATTATTTACATTTCAACTTTTAACTATTTAAATTTTCAGCTTTTTCCTTTTAAACAAATTTAAAGTGAAACAACACGAAACACTGCAAACCACAACACAATTAAATATAAATTAAAATATGAAAACAAAAAGAAGATGCATATTCTCTGTCATATGGACCTGTATGAATCTGCATCCTTTATCATACTGTTCCTTACCGGTGGGGTGAAGGGAGCGCCATGCATCGCACAGCCCAACGTCGCTCACTACCGTTTGATTATATTTGTGGACTGCCAATTACGCTGAGTTCCCGCTGTGTTGAGCCTATCCATGTCTTCATTCAGTCCCAAGTTGAGGTCGCCCCCGAGAACAAGTGTGCCATCTAAGTGTTCAGAGAGTGCACTGAAAAAACTGTGGAAGAATGAGGGATCATCAACATTTGGACCATATACACTTACAATACATAGTTTGTTATCACGTATAGATAGTTTAATGATTAGGAATCTGCTCTCTGGATCTATAACTGTATCGAGTACTGTGAATATTTTTTATGTATTACATTGCCACCCCCCTTTGTCTAGAGTAGGCTGAGAACACATTAGGGAGCTCAGGTGTTTTAAGTTCTTTTAAGCTGTGACAGGCCTGTGAGTCTCTGGTAATAAAACTTCTGCCTGTAGTTTTTTGAGCTGGTTAAACATCTTTAACCTCTTTTCTCTGGAGCCAGCTCCATTTACATTCCATGTGACAAACCTCAGTGCGCCCACGGTTGTGTGTGTATGTAGCTAATGTTAAACATTGTGTGTAACGCTTACACTGGTGAGGAAAAAGGAAATACATCACTCGTGTGTAAATAGAAAGAAGAAACGTGTGTGGTGAGAGTCTCCATAAGTCTGACTATGTGTGTGAATATTAACTACTGTGAGCGAGTGTATACGTGCTTGAGTGTGTGTCCTATAGGTCAGGATGTCCTGACACTGAGTGTGTGTGTGATTGTGCTGTTTGTGACTGTGTAGGAAAACAGATGATCGATGCAGTGAAAGAGAAGCACACCAAGGAAAGGGGTGAGCGGGAGGCAGGAAGAGAAACCTGGGAAAAGGGAAGCATTGTAATCAACACATCAACATTTTCTTTCTGCAGTGATCAAACATGGCTCTGATTCTTCTTCTCTGGAGTCTGAAGGCGCAGCCATGCATTTAAATAACACATCTACACTCTGTGTATCAGGTTTTGACAGCTGGGGATTGGACCACCAGCGCGTCCACCCCTGACACAAACCAAAATGCTTCTATCCCAGTGAGTGCAAGATTCCCTCTGTGGTGCTAGTAGATTTATTCCACAGCAGGTATGGCTGCCACAATTTATTTTCCTGTCAGTATTTAGTTGGAATATTATGTCGAGTGACATTTGCTTACCTTGAGGAAATTATTATCACAATCTTCACTTTGTTACCTTCATCACTGTGTATAGTTTTGTTGCCACATAGAGTTAAGGTCAGGCAGGGGCTTGATTTGGTCTCTTCCACTGTGGGGTGAGGTCTGAGTGAAACCTCTGAGTGTGCCTCTGTTTTACATTAATGCAACTGTCAGTGTCTGGATTCAGTGCAAGTCTTGTTGCATATATTAGGGCCAAGTGTAACATAGGCTCTATGTGTCTGTAGGCCTGCATTGGTACTCTACAGTACTCATACAAAATGCACACAATACAAATATACTCCCAGTACAATACCCACAATGCATCTGCAACACATTCTGAGATCCTGTGTTCAATGCAGTGAATTGAAGAAGCCATACAGCACAATGTAGAGGAAAGTTAGCAGAGACTTCATTGTGTGTCCAGTTGACAGCGACTGCTGTGGTATGCTCCATCTGTAACAATGGTACTGAGTGGGTGTGAAAGACAGTCTTAGATCATCTCCTCAGCACCAAAACCTTTAACAAGCGTACACGTTTTTAAAGGTTTTGTTTCTTTTTTAAATAAAAACGTACTTTTTGTGCAGAGCTTGTGAAAAGCTCCTCAGCAGTAGATGCTTTATCAAAAAACTCTTTGCTAAAGCATGTAGTTAGGGCTGGATCAGGTGACCCTGAATCCTCCCTTTGTTACACTACAATAGATTCATGCTGCTGGGGGATTCCCATGATGCACTGGGTGTTTCTTCTTCACTCACTATGTGTATGCACCACTCTACATTTAATTATTGTTCCAAAATGCTCGTCTGCCACTCGGTCTGTATCTGCAGCTCCTCCAATCGCTGCCTGCTCCTTGTGCATCCCTACCAGCTCAGTCGTCATCTGAGCCAGTGCCTCTACTGACTGTGAGGATCAGGACTCCGCTGCTCAAATAACGATTGTTTCCTTTCAGCACCTCAGCAGATGGGTTGTAGCGCCCCCCTCATACACACAGACACACACACTTTCTATCTCTCTCTGTCTCTGGGTAGCAGTCTTTTGATACTTGCACTGCCCCTGTGATCTACATCTCCTCCCATTGCCTGGGGGGCTTTCTCCCCATTGTGTCTATTGTTTGGCTGTGAAAATGGGTTAAGAAAGGCAACGGTGATGGACAGAAGGCCCATGACTATGAGAGAAGGGATGAGTGACTGACACATCAAGATGGGGGAGTAGTTGTTGGATTGTGAATACAAGACAGAACATGAAGAAATCATGGGGGAGGGTGGTGCTTTGAGAAACAGAAAATCCCAGCCATGGGGACCATGAGCCAGTGTCCAAACACGGATAAGGAGGACAGTTCAGGAAGTTCAGAGGATTAGGAGGGAGGATGCAAGGATGAAGAGGACAGACAATGGAAAGGCAGTTGGTCCAGCTGTCATACAGTGCTGGTAAAAGTATTTGCCCTTCCTAATTTCTTACTTTTGGTTTATTTATTTATTTGTCACATGTTTTTGTCACATGTGGTTTTTAAATGATTATTTAATTTATTAAGGAAAAAAACCATCCCTGACTGTGTGAAAACACTGAGGTTTGCTACATAAATACCTTTTACTAGTTTCAGGTTCAGTTTAGTGACCCTGGCTGCCCAAAATTAGTTATATGTAATGTTCCCAATTCTTTGTTTTGTTCATAGACACTGATGAAGTGAAGGAATGAAGGAAGAAAAAGCAGAGAAAGGGAAGATGAATGTAGAAAGAGTGGAGAGCAGAGGGTCACCCATCTGCTCCTGTGAGCCCACCAGTTATTCTCTGGACCTTATTATCTCAGTGCGCTAAATTAGACTAGCCCAGGCCATCCAATAATTCCATTGCACTCGGGCAAGCTGAGAATGTACAGCCAATAACCTCAAAGGTCATACTCACTGAGAGAGATGAGGACTCAGAGTTACATCTGGTTGAATGATGATTGGCCTGTCAGAACACACAAATGTGCTAAAATAAATAAATGATGGATGGGCAGAGCTTTCCTGGTCATCATTTGTTTCATAAAGTTCATGGATGTGATACCAAAGGTCACTGCTCCCTACTTTTTACATTTAAAGATGTGCTTTTTACATACGCGTGTATCAGATTACCAGTGATCCTGATCTGTAGGTTTTAATAGCCTTTGCATGCACACGTAAAACGAATTACATTTAAACTCAGCTCAGTGTATTTACATATGAATCTTAATATGGAAACAAGAAGACTATGAAGGGAAATATATTGCAAAATGTGAGAGCTTGTAAAATAACCCACGATTTTTGGGCTGTAGAAAATACAAATATTCCAGATACAGCTATAATGTTGTGAACTTACAGGCAATATTTATCTCGGGCCTTCCTCAGGTCCAGCTCTGTTATTAAAGAAACATCCCTGTAGGGCCAGGTACTGTTCCAGGGAGCCTGCAGCCAAGTGCAGATCAAATAACAGCTGTTGTCCTTTGTGTGCGGATATTTAAAAAGCTTCCGTCTCAGAGCTTCAGTGATTTCTCCTGCTCTTTTACAGCTTTATTAAATGGACTGATTCTTATATAGCACTTTTCTACTCTCCTGGAGCACTCAAAGCGCTCTATACAACATGCCACATTCACCCAATCGCTCACAAGCACTTTATCTATACTTAATGCTGTCTAACTATATTCACACCCCGATGAATGCATCGGAGAGCAACTTGGGGATAGGGATGGGTACCGGTATCGGTTCTGACATAAACGGTAGTAACCAGACCGAAAAGCAGCGCACATTTCGGTGCTTTATTTCGGTGTTTTTTTTTCCTGAGCTGTGATACACTTCTAGCCAATCATTTTACGTTTCTGAGGATAGTAGGCGGGTCCAGGTACGTACGTTCTGTTAGAGCAGAGCTACAGATTAAAAATGTCCAAGGCAAAGCGGTCAAAAGTCTGGCTGTACTTCACAGCAAAATATGCAAACTCAGCAGCAACAAGTGCTTTAAGCTGATACTGTGATACTGTCAAAGGAGGTAACACCTCAAATCCGATGAAACACCTGGCGACGCATAGCGTTTTTTTTAAAAGCCCAGAAATGCGCCGTATTTGATAGCTTGCTGCGAGACCTCACACTGAGCACATCTACTGCGGGTGTGCTGCCTGTTATCGGACCCGGAGTTAGCAACATCCCCCAAAAACCCGAAGAGGAGAGTCCTGGCCCCTAGCCCTGCCAGTGTAGCAGAAATGATGAGGATGATGATGCAGCAGCAGCCGTTCTTCTCTGCGTGAGTAGCTTAATGTTGCTCGTGTGTAATTTACGTTGAGTAGGCTAACCACGTTATTACATTAATGCATGTAAGGTGAACTAGCAAACATCATCATAGCTACATGCGGCTGTCTTCTTGTTTGATGGCAGATACTCCCTTCACCCTGGCCAAAAAGGCTAAAATGACCAAAGAAAAAGTGGAAAACAGCTGAACATGAGAGGTTTTTGGACAAAGTTTGTGTTTTTTTCCATTGTTTAAGCAACGGTTCGAGCACCAAATTCAAATTCAAATTTTATTTGTCACACACACACAACCATACACAGTATGACATGGGGGTGAAATGCTTGTAGCTGTGCAATGCCCGACCATTAAATGACAGAAGAAAAGTTTTACAATATTTACAATTTACAGTTTACTACAAAAATTTACAAATTAACTTAGGAATTTACAGTAAAGAATGTGCAAATAGCAGAAGAGATTATGAAGATAAGGATTATAAATTATAGGAATTATAGGATTATAGGAAATGTGTGGTGGTGCGTGTGGTGACGTGTGTGAGAGTCCAGTCTTATAGTGACGTGTTTGGGAGAGTCCAGTCCTACACCTGGTTCAGGCCCCGAATAGCCTGGGGGAAGAAGCTCCTCCTCATTCTCTCTGTTTTGGGCTTAAGGGAGTGGAAGCGCTTCCCAGACCTCAACAGTGAGAAGAGTCCATTGTTGGGATGGGAGAGGTCCATCATAATCTTCCTAGCTTTGGACTTGCACCGCTTGGTGTAGATGGACAGCAGGTCAGGGAGCTCTGATTGAATGATGCGTTCTGCCGAGCGCACCACCCTTTGCAGATCTCGTCTGTCCTGCTTGGTGCTGTTCCCAAACCAGGTGCAGATGTTTGCCGTCAGGACGCTCTCGATGGTGCAGGAGTAGAAGTTCTTGAGCACCTTCAGTGGCAGATGGAAGTCTCTAAGTCTTCTGAGGAAGAAGAGACGCTGACGGGCTTTCTTAACCAGGTTGTTGATGTGGCAGGACCATGACAGGTCCTGAGTGATGTGGACACCCAGGTATCGGAAACTGTCCACTCTCTCCACTGGCGTGCCACTGATGATGAGGGGTTTGTAATTCCTCGCCTGCTTTGTAGTGAAGTCCACGATCAGCTCCTTAGTCTTGCTGATGTTTAGGAGGAGGTTATTCTCCTGGCATTTAAGCACCATTTAAGCACCTGCACAAAAGTACCGGTTTGGCACTGGATAAAACCTGACCGATACCCATCTCTACTTGGGGTTAGTATCTTGCCATGCAGACTGGAGGAGCCAGGGATTGAACCACCAACCTTCCGATCAGTAGGTGACCTGCTCTACCTCCTCAGCTACAGCCACCCCTTAAACCTTATTAAGTTTTGAAATATTTCAGAAACAAACATCTAGTCGTCTCCAGAGTCACAGACGACCACAGTGAAGTGGAGTGAGTGACTGGGTTGGGCCAGGACAAATGCAGAGATGAGCGTCTTTCTGTCAGAAGCCTCCTTGGTGTTAGTTGCGTCCTGGGTCTTAGGTTCTGCTGTGTGACTTCCACCTATTGGTTAGTCTTGTGAGTGTTCTGAGGGAAGCAGAGACCATCAGCGGCAACTCACGTAGGTGTTGATCCAGCCTAATACACACTGAGAGCTGATCGAAGGACACAGGTAAATCTTTAGGAGCATGGGGCTTTAAAAGCAAATAAAAGAATGTTAAAATGAATGCTAAAAGAAATGGGCAGCCAGTGAAGTAGAGCTAAAACAGGGGAAATGTGCCAAAAGACAAGCTGCAGCATTTTGCACCATCTGTAGATGAGTAACGTACTGTATGAAGCACTGAATCATATTGTTACACCCCAGCCCAGGGAAAACCGGCGTGCAACGTAAGGAAAATTTAAAAAAAGGAAAATGCCCCCACACTCCCTGCTCTCAAGGAGGACAAACCAAAAAGACAACTGCCCCGGATTTTGCAACAGCCAGTCAGTTTATTAAGTCCCAAAAGGTAGCGGGCGTCAGGGTGAGCATGGCCAAAACAACAAACAAAAACTCCAGAAATGAAATGCAGCTGGCTTACCTACACAGAAAACCCCAAAAGAAAATTACAGGTGTCTTACCTGCCTCCCTAACCAAAAACAGGAGAAAAGGTTTCCAAGGAAAAATGGCTTCTCACCCCTACAGCTACCGAGTAAAAAAACATATTGACAACTATTTACATCTATTTACAACACGGCAAAAGCTTCCAGAATACAAATTCACACGCAGCCACATGCACAGTTCGTTGGGAACAGGAAGTAGGCGGGGGCGTGCCGGTTGAGAAGGGTCCTCATTTATAGCCGGCCTCTCCCAGTCCTCCACCAATGGTCAGCCTCCACCTGTAACTCACATAGCAGCAATAACACAGGACACAAACTATGCCACCCTCTGGTGGGGCAGACAAAAAACACAGTACAAAAAATATCCCTAACACTGAATCATAACACTATATAAAGTGCATTACAGAGGGCACCGAGGGGACGCCAGGAGTAGTCTGTGCTACTGTAGGAAAAGGCGGGGCTTAACCTCTGAGTTCTGATTGGTGGACACAATGGTTGACCCACACACTAAATGAGAATTAGTGATGGCACACACTCTCACAGTGATTGAAACATGGAGAAGTCTGCACAGAAACAGGTTCTTCAGAGGCCAAGCACGTTACCTGACACAATGAGTGTCTGCTTCCCCTCAGGGTGCTTTGTATTATAAAGGTAAAGACCCTACAGTATAATATTAAATAAAACGTAGTCATACACTCTCCATTCACAGTCAGTTTCACAATAAATGTATTTTCACGTACCTAGTTTCTGTTATTGTACATGATTTAAGTCATTTGTAAATTATGTGTTATGTTACTTTTGTGTTACTCCCAAAATCTGTTTACCTGCTCCAGAACACACACACTAAAAGTGACTGATTAGTTAATTCAGGCCACTATAAATAATAGTAATTACCACTAATAAGTCATAGCTGAAGTTGTTGGAGGGTCTGATTGGTTACTTTTTCATTTGAGTTAAATTCATTCACATTCACAATCCATGCTTTCCTTTTTTGGTTTCTGTGGTTGAATCATGCGGGTTGTTCTCGGTGTCGGGTACTTTGGAAACTGTGTAGAATATTTTTATATAAGCTTCAGTACTGTGTGTGGAACTACAGCTGGACCCATGACTTAATCAGAGAATGGACAAAGGAAAAAGAAAGTGTTTACAGCCTACAGTAATAACCCCAACAATCACATGACCCCCTATGAGCGAGTGCTTTGGTGACAGTGGGAAGGAAAAACTCCCTTTCAACAGGAAGAAACCTCCCACAGAACCAGGCTCAGGGAGGGGGGGGCCATCTGCTGCGACCGGAGGCATGCTAGACAGCTAATAATGAACATGAAAACTAAGAGCAGTTATTAATATAACGTTAGTCAGAACCTCTACATGAATAATGCAGATTATGGCACATGGATGGACAAGCTACTAAAAGTTTGTTGACTATTCAATATTTAGTTCAGTATAGTGCTGCACAGCTCTAAGATCACTCCAGTCCTTACTGCATTTTTCCAATTTCATATTGATACTTCTTTTATAGCCAAGCCTTTTGTTAACGTCCTTAAAAACACTTTCAAATAA
Organism: Maylandia zebra; assembly: GCF_041146795.1. Lineage (NCBI taxonomy): Eukaryota > Metazoa > Chordata > Actinopteri > Cichliformes > Cichlidae > Maylandia > Maylandia zebra. Next base: position 1,575,425 of record NC_135171.1, on the reverse strand, counting down.
TCTATTGAATTTTCTTACGGTAATCTATAATTAGGTGTATCGTGGGCCGTTTGCACTGTAAATATTAATCAGTGTAATTAAGTAGGGATGGCAGAAAATTGTAGATTGATCGTGTCACGGGCACAGGAAGGACTAGCGCAGACTGAAATCACAAGAGTAGGTAGTTTGTGATTTGGGCTGGAGAGCACAGGATTGATCTGTGAGACATGGAACACGTTATGAATACGCATGTTGCGTGGTAGCTTTAATCGGACAGACACAGGATTGATCAATGCTTCGATCTCGAATTGACCAATGAAGACAGGTGAGAGTTTCTTGGATTCAGCACGAACGGGCACAAAATGAGTAGAAAGCCAAACCTTCTGTCCAACCATAAACTCTGGGGCTGGGGTCCGGCGGCAGTCAGCAAGAGCTTTGTTGAGTTCCTTGGTCCGTAGCAGGGCTGCCCGAGTCGCCCGCCAGGCCCGGCGGCACCTGCGGAGATGATGTTGCACAGAAGGAACAGTGTGCTCACCTTCAACAGCGGGGAACAAGGGTGGTTGATAACCCATGGAGGCCTCGAATGGGGACAGTCCTGTAGCAGATGAGGTAAGACTGTTGTGGGCATACTCAATCCAAGGTAATTGCTCGCTCCAGGTGGTTTGGTTGTGGAAGACTATGCACCGCAGGGTCGCTTCGAGTTGCTGGTTTGTTCTCTCTGCTTGTCCATTGCTGTGGTCCTCTGTCAGAGATGATGTCTGCTGGGATGCCATTGAGCGTGAAGACGTGGGTGGTGAGTAACTGAGCCGTTTCCAAGGTGGACGGAGGGTGACAAAATGAACAGCTTTTGAAAAATGATCAACAATGGTTAGAATAGTGGAATTACCCGAGGAAGGCGGGAGGCCAGTAATGAAATCTAGGGCAATGTGTGACCAAGGTCGGCCAGGCGTGGGCAGAGGTTGAAGCAGTCCAGACGGTGGCCGATTGGGGCGTGAGTCCCGGGCGCACGTGGTCCAGGCGGTGACATACTCTCTAGCATATTTTTCTAACGTAAGCCACCAAAAATAACGTTGAAGAAAGGTGATGGTACGTTGAACCCCTGGGTGGCAGGTGAATCGAGCAGTGTGAGCCCACTGAAGAACCTGGGCACGGACGGAGGTAGGAACGAACAGCCGGCCAGGGGGCCCTGTACCTGGATCGGGGTCCGTGTCTTGAGCCTGTCGAACTAGGGTTTCAATCTCCCAAATGACTGCTCCGACCACACAGGCAGCATGAAGGATGGGCTCAGGGTCAGTGAACTCCTCAATATTGGTGAACAGCTGGGAGAGCGCATCCAGCTTTACATTGCGGGATCCGTGCCTGTAGGTGATAGAGAAATTGAACCGAGAGAAAAAGAGTGCCCACCTAGCTTGCCGTGAGTTGAGGCGCTTGGCCGATCGGATGTATTCCAGATTTTATGGTCAGTCCATACAATGAAAGGGTGTTCAGCGCCCTCCAGCCAGTGCCACCACTCCTCCAGGGCAAGCTTGACTGCCAATAACTCCCAGTCCCCGATGTCGTAATTGCGTTCTGCGGATGAGAAGTAACGTGAAAAGAAAGCGCAAGTGTGAAGTTTACCTTCAAACATTTGGGAAAGAACTGCCCCAGCCCTGGTGTCAGACGCATCCACCTCTACCACCAACTGCTGCTGGAGGTTAGGCTGACGGAGGATAGGAGCAGTGGCAAACTTCTTTTTCAGTAGGTCAAAGGCTTCCTGAGCAGGCTGGTCCCACTGAAAGGGTTTTTTTGGAGAGGTGGGTTTGGTGAATGGTAAAGCGATCTTACTGAAGTCTCTAATGAAGGGCCAATCCAAGGAAGCGCTGGAGCTGGAGACGGTTGGGGGGCCGAGGCCATTCCACAATGACCTGAACCTTGTCCGGGTCAGGCTTCAGATCTCCCCGAGCGATGATGTAACCTAGGAAAGCCACAGTGTCGACATAGAATTCACATTTCTCATCCTTCACGAACAGTCTGTTCTCCAGGAGGCGTTGAGGGATCTGTCGGACATGGACCTCATGTTCTGCCTGGGACTTGGAGAAAATCAGAATATCATCCAGATAAACAAAGGCACATCGATTAATGAAATCTCTTAGCACATCATTAACGAGAGCTTGGAATACTGCTGGGGCATTGGTCAATCCAAAGGGCATCACCAAATATTCAAAATGCCCAAGGGGTGTGTTGAACGCCGTCTTCCATTCGTCTCTCTCACGAATTCTCACCAAGTGGTAGGCATTACGGAGATCGAGCTTGCTAAACACGGTGGCCCCCTGAAGCAGTTCAAAGGCCAAATTCAGAAGCGGTAGGAGGAAATCTATGCATGGCCGGAGAGTCTTGTCTTTTTTTTCGACAAAAAAGAAACCTGCCCCCACAGGGGATGACGACGGGCGGATAATGCCTGCAGCCAGAGAGTCAATGATATATTTTTCCATGGCCTCCCTCTCAGGCTGGGTGAGGCTATAGAGACGAGCAGAGGGCAAGGGAGCCCCTGGGAGGAGGTCAATGGGGCAATCGTAGGGCCGGTGAGGTGGGACACAGTGCTTTATTTTTACTGAACAATGCTGCTAGATCATGATAGATACTGGGCACCGATGACAGATCCGTGGACAGAGAGGGCTCCCCTGGGGAGGAGGAAGGCACAGGTGGAGTGGCAGCCCGAAGGCAGTTCACATGGCATTCAGTGCTCCATCCCGTAATCTGCTTCTTTTGCCAATCAATGTGTGGGTTGTGTTGCATTAGCCATGGGTAGCCTAACACGACGGGGGTGACAGGAGCCTTGAAAACACAAAAGCTAATGTTCTCTGTGTGATTGCCGGAGAGGGTGAGGGCGATAGGTAAGGTGACAAGAGTTATGTCTGGCAAACGTTGACCGGATAAGGCTGACACCCGGAGAGGATGTGGCAGAGGCTTGGTGTGAATGTGGAGCTTAGCAACTAGTGAGGGATCACTAAAGTTTTGTTGAATCTACCAGAGCGGAGTGAGAATATGACTCAGTCCGAAAAGTGAGTCTAGCGGCCAGCAACAAACGTGGAAGAGGGTGTTTGCCAGACAGGTCGCCCACCAGTACCCTCTCAATAACTGGTGGGCGTGCCCTTTTGCCAGCGTGGGACAGGCGGAGATAAAATGACCTTTACGGCCACAATATAAACACTCACCCGCCGCAAAGCGGCGCTGTTGCTCCGCAGGCGACAGCCGCGAGTGACCTAGCTGCATTGGCTGCTCCCCCTCCTCCTCTCTGACACTCCGGGCTTCCCGTGACTCAGGCTGGTCCTCCCTCGATGCTGGAAGTTCCCGAAACAAAGATGCTGCGGGAGGCGGGCTTTCCGGCAGTGGAATATGTTGGGCGAGAGCCTGGGTTAGCACTGCCACTTCTCTGCCGAGTCGAATTAACATCTGTTCGTGACGTTGCAATATTTCCTCCAGAGAGAGGGCGGTTGCCGCAGCCGGTGTTGAGTCTGCGGAGTCCAGTTCGTGGCTGGATTATTCTGTCACGGGCACAGGAAGGACTCGCGCAGACTGAAATCACAAGAGTAGGTAGTTTATTTTCCACAGTCACCAAGTGCAATATCTATAAGTGCAGGGAAACGGGACCAGGGGGTTCCAAGGGTCACGAGGGCAGTTTTAGGGAAAACACCAACACAGATACTCCTCCCAGGGATTCTTTGCCCAGCTCGCACCACACCGACTCACCCAACTCTCAACCAAGCAGGGGTGGAAAGTCCTCAGGCAGGCGGGTAGAATCTAACACAGAGACAGGAGAATTGACACGAGAATAGCTCACAGGGTTTTTTTTTTATGACTCAAACTTTATTAGATTTTAATATACACAAAAAAACAAAAAAAAAACAAAACAAAAAAGCAAAAAAAACAAAACCCCAGACCCCCCCCCCCCCCCCCCCCCCAAAAAAAAAAAACCACCCAAAAATAGCAGAATGGACATTCCCAGTAACAACAACAGAACAAATTGAGCTTCAATGCATATTTCCATCCCAAAAAAAAAAAAAAAGGTGATGCCAACATTTCACATAGACCAGATTACAGCTATCCTATTTAGTCCGAACTTTAGCCGGATACGTCACTGACCTGTATGTAAAAAGTAATTAGCCCACTTATCATTATAGTCGTCCAGTCTATTTAGCAGTCTATATAATAATCTTTCGTAAGCTGCCACTTGTCCCAAAGAGATATACCACTGAGAGAAGGTAGGAGTCGATGAGGCCTTCCACTCTTTCACCAGCAGCTTCCTCCCCAGCATAGTCTCTCCCTATACTGACACCTGGAAAATTGGGCTCTCTACGAATAGCCACTGCCAACGGCTCAAAGGCCAGAGCAAAAAGAAGTGGAGAGAGGGGATCCCCCTGCCTGGTTCCTCTACCTAGTTCAAAAGAAGGCCCTATTATTCCATTTGTGAGTACTGATGCCTTGGGGTGTACATATATAAGCTGAATCCAATTAATAAAGCTTTTGGTAAAACCGAAACACTCTAAAGTAGAGAATAAATACCTCCACTCAACTCTGTCGAATGCCTTTTCGGCATCCAGCGAAATCGCAGCTATGGGTAGCTCACGGGTTTTTACTCGAAGAGGCTAGAGAATCGACGGAACACAACAAAAGTTACACAATAATCCAGCGATGAGGCACCCCCAGCCACCGCCTTAAGTACAGAGCTAGAGTGAGCGCTGATCACAGGAGATTGCTTGCAGGTGCGGGAGCCAGGGGCGGGAGTCCACAGTGAACTCCGCCCCGGTGGTGCGCAGAGCGCGAAAGGGAAGAGAGGAGGGACAATAGAGGCAAAAACACTTGTAGCCAGACTGGGCTAGCCGGGAAGGCACAGGGTGATGACAGATCGCACTCTCATCCTCAGGAAGTCCCATGTGAACAACTATGAACATGCTTCCTTGGGTGTTGAGAAAAGGTCTCAGTCACTGTTCTGCTTCGTACTGTCTCAGCTATGAGCCTAGTCTTGAGTACAGTGGCTACTGTAACATCTTGGCCTTGGCTGAGATACAGCCATGCAGTACATGCCTGAATTCTTCTCAGATGTGTAGACAAGTTAATCAGTTTCAGTGCTCATGCTCCTGTGGGTCTGTGTGGCATTTGAAGTCAACAGAGGGTAAAAAGTGAATGTCACGGTCAGCATTACAGGGGAGAGGAAATTAAACCATACGATGTAACCTTCAACACACACACACACACACACACACACACACACACACACACACACACACACACACACACACACAGAGCTATGTTCTGTGCTGTGTATTACTAACATACAGGAAACAGGAGATGGCATATTGTCTACCAACTGGGGGACTTGTGGATCATCCCTGGCACCCACTACTGAAGTGTCTTTGAGCAAGATACTGAACCACAGATTGGCCCCAGTCCATCCATCAGAGTGAGTGGCAGTGATTGCAGTCAAAACAGAGTAAAGCACTGAATGTGAATGTGTGATTGTGTGTTATAGAGTGCTTTGTGTGCTCAGTAAAGCATCGTTGACCAACAGTAAAGTGAACCATTGTTCTGACCGTGGTTCACTCAGTTCAATTCAGTTTTATGTATAAATCACCAAATCACAACAACAGGTGCTGCGTGGTGCTTTATATTTTAAGGTTAGGACTAGGGATGGGTATCGTTTAGGTTTTATCCGATACCAGTACCAAACCGGTACTTTTGAAACGGTGCCGGTGCTTAAAGAATGGAGAACACAAAATTGGTCCAAAAACCTCTCATGTTCAGCTGGTTTTTTGTAAAAAGATAACAATGTTAGCCTTTTCTGCAGCTATGGGGCATATATGGTATCACTCTTGGCTGGAAGCAGTGCTTAATCAATGGAAAAAACACAAACTTTGTCCAAAAACCTCTCATGTTTAACTGTTTTCCACTTTTTCTTTGGTCATTTTAGCCTTTTTGGCCAGGGTGAAGGGAGCATCTGCCATCAAACAAGAAGACAGCAGCATGTAGCTATGATGATGTTTGCTAGTTCACCTTACATGCATTAATGTAATAACGTGGTTAGCCTACTCAACGTAAATTACACACGAACAACATTAAGCTACTCACGCAGAGAAGAACGGCTGCTGCTGCATCATCATCCTCATCATTTCTGCTACACTGGCAGGGCTAGGGGGCAGGACTCTCCTCTTCGTGTTTTTGGGGGATGTTGCTAACTCCGGGTCCGATAACAGGCACCACACCCACAGTAGATGTGCTCGGTGTGAGGTCTCGCAGCAAGCTATCAAATACGGCGCATTTCTGGGCTTTTAAAAAAAACGCTATGCGTCGCCAGGTGTTTCATCGGATTTGAGGTGTTACCTCCTTTGACAGTATCACAGTATCAGCTTAAAGCACTTGTTGCTGCTGAGTTTGCATCTTTTGCTGTGAAGTACAGCCAGACTTTGATCACTTCGCCTTGGACATTTTTAATCTGTAGCTCAAGAGTTTCAGTATTATTATTTTTGCTCTTTTCATTCTTGATATATATATTTTTCTATTACTCTATTTTTAAACATGTTTTTAAACAAGGAAAATGAACTCCACCTTTTTAAATCACTGTCATAACTATTCCACAGGTTACCTCCTCTAACAGAAACACATCTCTGCTTTATATTTGTCCTTATCTTGTTTTTTTTTTTAAAGAAATCTGTTCCCCTTAAGTCATATTGACTCTCTCTGACTTTGAACAGCTTCTGAGTACTGGGGCAAAGCAAGTTATTTTGTGCTTTATACATTATCTGTGCCATTTTATATTCAACTAAATCATAAAATCTCAGGGTATTCAGATTAATAAACAAAATGTTAGTTGGTTCTATATAGTTTGATTGGTTTATAATTCTTATAGCTTTTTTTTGTAACTTGAAAATATGAAGAGTGTTCGTTTTATATGCATTAGCCCATATCTCCAGACAGTAAGTCATATATGGAAGCAACAGAGTACAATAAAGTGTGTATAATGATTTTTTGTTCAGGACATGCTTTGTTTTATAGAGAATAGCAATGGTTTTTGACATTTTTGTTTTCACATGGTTTATATGAGACTTCCAGCTCAGCTTATCATCAATCATCACTCCAAGAAATTTATTTTCATTCACTCTCAATTTCAATTCCATTAACCCTGATTTTAGATACATTTTTCATTTGTCTAGTGCCAAAAATAATCAATTTTGTTTTCTTTATATTTAACGATAACTTATTTACATCAAACCAGTTTTTTAATATATTTAACTCCTTTTCCGCTGCAGTCAGAAGCTGTTCTAAGTTTTTACCTGAGCAGTACAGAGTGGTGTCATCAGCAAACAATACACATTTTAACAGTTTGGGAACACTACATATACCATTTATATGACACGTGTAATAGGATATTATGGTCGACAGTATGGAACGCTGCACTGAGGCCCAGCAGGACGAGCACAGAGATGAGTCCACTGTCAGAGGGCTGTAAGGAACAACAAACATGTACGTGTGATAAATATGCAAATAACATAAAAACGCAGATACTTTTTCAGAGTTGTACAACACAAATACAAGGAGAATTTCCATGTGTTCAAGAACAGCACAAACAAAGAATGAACTTGTGATATGCTTGATTTTGTTCTTTACAATAATGCAGCTGCATGTGTGGAATCTGAGCGTACCCATGCAGTAGGCAGATGTTATCAAGCACCTTGTGTTTAAATTGTGGTTAACGTTTTGGTCGTTTGAAGAAATTAAAGTGGTACTAAAGGACAGACAAGTCTGCAGAAATACAACTCAAGCCGAGACAAATCCATATGTACCTTTGCACATTCATGTGTAAACCTGTGTAAGACACAGATGCTTAACATGGCCTCTGAGCTGCAGATGGTCAGTCAGGTCGTTTTCCCTGTGTTTGCGTTGTCTCAGCATGTCATTAGACATGCAGGAACGTCCTACATATGTGTGTGTGTGTGTGAGAGACTCCTAAGGCTACTGCTGACCAGCTGCTACCAGAAACTATTGTCTCAAACGACCGGACCTCATATGGCTGTGTGTGTTTGAACATGATGAAGACATTTTAAACGTTGTTGTACTCATACTGTACACAAACGTGGCTTCTTCACATGCGTGAGTGGAAGCTAACCAGCACCAGAATCAGTGCACCTCTGTGCACGTCTGTGTGTTTAAAGAGGCAAGTGGGGCGAAGGCTTAAAGGCTGAATGAGTAATCCCTGCCTCTGCTTGGCCCTCCTGGCCCCACCAACCCATTAACTGAGAAAAACAAAACGACTGCACCTCCTGTTGCTGGAGACAAAGACGTTTGGCACTGAAGTGTGTGTGTTTAAGAGGGAGGGGGCAGCCTCTGCTTTTCTTAAGGAGGTGGTGAGGAGCATTGGAGTGTTAACAATAGGGTTGCTGTGTGGCAGCCTTTATTTGACTTGACAATCAGTGAAGACGTGTTTAAGACAAACAGCACTGATGCCATGGCCTGCTGTCACTTTGTCTGGGCTGCTGTGTACGCCCCCTGCCCCCTCACCTTTCCTTTCTCTGGACTATCATGACTTTCTGTTAACTGCCAACACTCATATTTGTCACCTTTTCTGTTTGCTGCTGCTGGGATCTACTGAAAACGCACAAGAATACAAAAAAACTAAACATGTTAAAGCAATGAAAGAGTCGTGTGGCAAGCAGAGAACGGACCCAGATGCAGGACTTGGCACACAGGATAAAATTCCAAACCAAACATTATTACTTGGCTACAGACAAATATAATAAAGCTGTTGTTAATATTGTATGCTAGATGGGTTGTGTGTCATAAATCACTCAGAGCTTAGAACTAGTTTACCTTTAAGTCTGAGGCTCCACAAATGTTGATCAGAAATCAGAATACTTTATTAATGCCGAAGGAAATTAGGGGAACAAAGAGGGAAGCATTTCTCAGTTACATAGTATTAGTATAGTATTTATTTTATTGTCATTGTCAAGAACAATGAAATTGCGTTTGGGGCTTCCATACAACCCAAAAAAAGAAGAAAATAATAAATACCCCTTAAAACCCAAGTGTACATATTTAACCCAGTGTGACTCCAATGCAATAAGACAATCCTTAGCAATAATGTTCGTAGAAATTCAGACAAAGACCTGAGAAACATGACAAAATACAACAATGCAACCCATTCAATATTATTGTACTGTGAGATATGATATCAGATATGATAGTTATCTATTTAAGAAAGAGGGGGGGCAGGAACAGATAGAATAAACTGTAGAAAACTAAACAGGAGAAAGAACAATTTAACATAAACCAGTGACTCCAGGGCCTGATCAACCCTGCCAGGGCCTCCTTGGATCAGGGTGTCTAGTGATAATGGCCGAAACACCCGATGAATCCAAGGTCCACTACTGACGATGTGGCCCAAATTTTAATCATTTAGAGCAGATCTCTAATCCCCAAACCTAACCAAGAAAAACGGCAGATCAGCCCGGGTAAAAGAACGAAAGTTGAGGCACACAACGATGTGTGCTGCTGGTAACGTTTCTGGGCTTTCCTCATAACAGCCGTCCCTAAAGAGTCTCTCCATTTAAAGCAATGTATTATCAGGGACTGTAACATCTGGTCCTTTTACTGAATCACAGGTAAAGAAAGAAAACATGAACAACATGTAGAAATGCTGCTGCTGTAAGACGGATGCAGAAAGCTGTCCTCTTGTCCGACCACTCAAAATGTTAAATTCTTTCTTGGTGTCCTGTCTCGACTGATAAGAAAGGCCAGGCTCTGTGTAGCCTTGCACACAGACGCTGCTTTCCAGCATCCTGGCATAGAAGGAGAAGGGTGGCGCCTCTGTAGTTGGAGCGCACTGTCACAAACTGCCTCAAAGTAGGTGACTTTGTATATTTGTATATTTAATTTAAAATAATGTACAAACATTAAATATTTTATATTTAAGTTTGTTTTAATATATAAATTAATTTTCTTGTATATAACATAATATTTTTACATTTAAAATAAACATAGCCGAACCAAGATGTAAAGATCACCAGTAGGCTGATATCAGGCTGATATCAGGTAGAGTGGAAGAGACAGAGCGGTTCACCTGTGCCAGCTTTTATAGCCTGGAGGACACAGCTGACCTGCATCAGCTGCCGATCCTCCCATACTAGCCAAACAGCAGGCCTGCCAGAGCCCCAGACAGCCCAGAGCCTTCAGGAACTCAAACCCCATCCACCCCAGGGGCCCTGCCACCAAGGACTTGGTTAGCTACTTGGTGACCCCCCCCGGTAATGCATGAGTCACCCCCCTTGTCCCTAGTTCTCCCTAGACTCTGCTTTCTCTATGGAAGGCGTGTCAGTGACAATAAGGCGGTCATCATGTATTTCCACCACCCGACAGTATCCTCAGTTAGTCAGCAACACTACACCTGGAGTGGACAATGACAGAGCACTCCTTTCCCCTCCTGAGTCACCTGATGGGTTGCCAGACTTACTTTGAGGCAGTCTGAAAGTCTTTTTCCACGGCCTAAATCAACTTCTCCCACATCTCAGAAGTCCCACAGGCTAACCAAGTCTGATAGGACTCACTCATCGGCCTGATGGCTCCCTTCAACTCTGGTGCCCACCAGCTGGTTCAAGCAATACCACAACAGGAACCAACCACCTTGCGGCCATAGCTCAGTGCAGCAGCCTCAGCAATGGAGGCGCTGGTCCATTTGGACTCAATGACCCCAGTCTCCCTTGGAATGCAGTCGAAGCGCTGCCGGAGGTGAGAGCTGAAGCTCTCACGGACCTGGGCCGTGTTCCCAGCACACCCTTACTGTATGTGTAGGTGAGCTGTCTGCTGTTTTCTTTCAGATGAAAATGTCTCTGCGTTGTTTAAGCATTGAAAACATTACTTTGTTTGCCATTGTTATGTTGTTTCCTGACCTCTGTTGCTCATGAGGCTCGTTTGATTGTTGGGGTTTGTCTTTGACTTTTAATATAAAACACCTCGAGGTGACTACTGCTGTGATCAAAATAAAATTGGATTGTATTGATAATTCCTGTGCTGCAATGCTAGAAGAGACACATTAACCATTTCAGTGTAATTCATTTCAGCAGGACACACTTGTATCTGGTTATTATATGAAGAAAAGAGCTCATTGAAGAGGCCTGATGTTACTAAAACAGAATGCAATGACTCTTATCTGTTATTCACAGAACACAGAAAAATAGTAATGTTTAAACTGAGACAAATATTGGGAAGTTGGGACACAGCCATGTTTACCACTGTGTAGACTCCTTTTAACAAAGAAATGTCTGGGAACTGATGGCAGAAGGTGGAGGAATGCTATCTTCACATAGATCCCTCTCAGCAGGGCTGGGTCTTCATTGAAAGACGTGCTGTGGAAGAGATCAAAGCAAAGCGGCACACTGGAGCCACTAATCTCACAGAACCTCCAAAAGTTGATCCTGTTCATCTGGATGTAGCGTTTTGTGGGAGAAAGGTTTTGTCATCATCAGGTGACTTCCTCAGTCTCGGCTGATTGAGACTCCCAGCCCATCGTTCCTTCAGTGGGCTGGTTTCAGTCATTGTGCAAATGTGCTGTTTATAAGATTGAAACCTGCAGTCAGCTGAGACTGACGACGTCACCTGATGATGACGAAACGTTTCTCCCACAAAACGCTATGTCCAGATGAACAGAATCAACTTTTGGAGATTTGCTTACCTGGATGATTGAGATGCATCAACATCTCAGAGAATGTCTGACTTGCAAAATGTATGAGTTAATATAAGACTGTTCAGTTTTATTCACACGGCGCCAAGTCACAACAACAGTCGCCTCAAGGTGCTTTATATTGTAAGGTCGACTACAATAATACATACAGAGAAAACCCAACAATCACATGACCCCTATGAGCAAGCACCACCCAGCTTCCCATTGGTCGATGACCTGCTCTGCCTCCTGAGTTACCCACCACACAGAGCTCAGGCTCTCTGGTTCCAGAGCTCCACATTCTCCTCACCCATACAGGGTGGCCTGCTGTAACACTTTGTTCTAATGAAATATATGTTTGTGGGATTTTCAAATCATCGGGGCTGGGGTGGACTCCTTTGTGACGTGGTGCGAGCAGAACCACCTGCAGGTCAGCGTGGCAAAGACCAAAGAAGTGATTGTGGACTTTAGGAGGACCAGGAAACCTCCGACTCCTGTTTGAATCCAGGGGCTGTGGAGGACACCTCAGAGCACGCTCAGATGGTAAACTGGACTGGGTACTGAGGCAGCGGAGTCTTTAAACACCTGTCGCAACGTGCTCAGGGCTTTCTACGAGTCTGTTGTACAGTAATGTTGTTGGGAAGCGCATCTGTAACCGGAAGGTCGCCGGTTCGATCCCTGGGCTCTCTGTCCTGGTCGTTGTGTCCTTGGGCAAGACACTTTACCCTACTGCCTACTGGTGTTGGCCAGAGGGGCCGATGGTGCGATATGGCAGCCTGGCTTCTGTCAGTCTGCCCCAGGGCAGCTGTGGCTACACCTGTAGCTGCCTCCACCAGTGTGTGAATGTGAGAGTGAATGAATAGTGGCATTGTAAAGCGCTTTGGGTGCCTTGAAAGGCGCTATATAAATCCAATCCATTATTAATGTATTGTATTAATTTACTGTAGTTCAGTCTGTTACTGTCCTCAAGAGTCCAGAGATGAGTCTGATCATATTCTGCTGTCACATCATGCCAGCGTTGTTGAACTGGAGTTGTAAACTATACTGTCGGGCTCTTTTCACCTTTTTATGATAAAGAAATAAAACCTACAACATTTATACAGCGCTTTGTTTAACCAGGACCTTTTTTTTTCAAATATCAGTAACAGACATGAAAACTGATGAAGAGTAGCTTTTGTATGCATCATGAAGGAGAGAGATGTTCTTTAATAAAAAAAATAACCCTGGTACATTTCATTGATAACAGAGACAGGTAGAGATAATCTGTATATTCTGTAACCAGCAGATAATTGCCTTGGCAGGTACACATTAACCGATACTGTCAGAGACCTCAAAGCTCACAGTGTGAAGTGGACGTGTGCTCTCCCTGACTCACATACAGCTAATAACCTGGTTCCATGTGCTGAGTGTTGGAACTAACTACAAACATATCTCTGCACACCAGTGAGTATCTGTGCAGGAAACATTTCCATGATGAACATTCAGACAGAGACAGGTTATTAGTGAGGGCCAGCAGGCAACTGAGAAGGCTGAGGATGAGGGGGATCCAGTGAAGACAAAAGAGGCAGGATGGAGAGTGGGCAGGCAGCTGAGTAACAGGTTTCCACAAAGACTCACTGTGACTGCAAAACAAAAATCCTGGGTGAGTTCCAACTCGACCATAGTGTAGAACAGGAGAGTTCCCCGAGGAACAACGAGCAAACTTCAGCCAAGTAACTGGGGAGTAGATGTGGAAACAGGATTTCTGAGAAAGAGCAAAAGGTGGGTGAGCCAGTCTACTACCATGGTCGGGCTGCAGGTTCAACAGGCCAATCACAATCAGGAAAAAACAATACAACAGAGTGTGCCCCGAGGGCGTGTGCATGTTCAATTCAATTCAATTTTATATATACAGTAGGGCAAAAAAGTATTTAGTGAGCCACCGATTGTGCAAGTTCCCCCACTTAAAATGATGACAGAGGTCAGTAATTTGCACCAGAGGTACACTTCAACTGTGAGAGACAGAATGTGAAAAAAAATCCATGAATTCACATGGTAGGATTTGTAAAGAATTTATTCGTAAATCAGGGTGGAAAATAAGGCAAGGCAAATTTATTTGTATAGCACAATTCAACAACAAGGTGATTCAAAGTGCTTTACAGAGACATTAGAAACAAAAACAAATAAAAAGTATGATTTAAAATCGATTAAAACAAGCAAACAAACAAACGAACTAAACACACACATTTCACACCTGTTCGCGCGATCTGAACCCTTATCGTAAGGGGAGCTACCAGTCCTTCTGTGGACGAGCTACTTTCTATTTTAAATTCCCTGAATTTAAAATACTCTCTAGACCCAGCTGGGGAGCTACCCAGAGCTCTAAACCCACTTAACAAACAAACAAACAAACAAACAAACAAACAAACAAACAAACAAACAAACAAACAAAACAGATAAGATCAGAAATAGATAAGATCAGTAGTTAATGTAAGTTTTGAAATTTAAGCTTAAAAGCGTAGATTTGGTGCTTTATTCAAATGCAGCTGAGAACAGGTGAGTCTTCAACCTGGATTTAAATAAACTGAGTGTTTCAGCTGATCTGAGGCTTTCTGGGAGTTTGTTCCAGATATAAGTATTAAGTATTTGGTCACCTCAAACATGGAAAATCTCTGGCTCTCACAGACCTGTAACGTCTTCTGTAAGAAGCTTTTCTGTCCCCCACTCGTTACCTGTATGAATGGCACCTGTTTGAACTCATCATCTGTATAAAAGACACCTGTCCACAGCCTCAAACAGTCAGACTCCAAACTCCGCCATGGCCAAGACCAAAGAGCTTTCGAAGGACACCAGGAAAAGTATTGTAGACCTGCACCAGACTGGGAAGAGTGAATCTACAATAGGCAAGCAGCTTGGTGTGAAAAAATCAACTGTGGGAGCAATCATCAGAAAATGGAAGACATACAAGACCACTGATAATCTCCCTCGATCTGGGGCTCCACGCAAGATCTCATCCCGTGGGGTCAAAATGATCATGAGAACGGTGAGCAAAGATCCCAGAACCACACGGGGGGACCTGGTGAATGACCTGCAGAGAGCTGGGACCAAAGTAACAAAGGTCACCATCAGTAACACACTACAACGGCAGGGAATCAAATCCCGCAGTGCCAGACGTGTTCCGCTGCTGAAGCCAGTGCATGTCCAGGCCCGTCTGAAGTTTGCCAGAGAGCACATGGATGATACAGCAGAGGATTGGGAGAATGTCATGTGGTCAGATGAAACCAAAGTAGAACTTTTTGGTATAAACTCAACTCGTCGTGTTTGGAGGAAGAAGAATACTGAGTTGCATCCCAAGAACACCATACCTACTGTGAAGCATGGGGGTGGAAACATCATGCTATGGGGCTGTTTTTCTGCCAAGGGGACAGGACGACTGATCCGTGTTAAGGACAGAATGAATGGGGCCATGTATCGTGAGATTTTGAGCCAAAACCTCCTTCCATCAGTGAGAACTTTGAAGATGAAACGAGGCTGGGTCTTCCAACATGACAATGATCCAAAACACACCGCCCGGGCAACAAAGGAGTGGCTCCGTAAGAAGCATTTGAAAGTCCTGGAGTGGCCTAGCCAGTCTCCAGACCTCAACCCCATAGAAAATCTGTGGCGGGAGTTGAAAGTCCGTGTTGCTCGGTGACAGCCCCAAAACATCACTGCTCTCGAGAAGATCTGCATGGAGGAATGGGCCAAAATACCAGCTACTGTGTGTGCAAACCTGGTAAAGACCTATAGTAAACGTTTGACCTCTGTTATTGCCAACAAAGGTTATGTTACAAAGTATTGAGTTGTATTTTTGTTATTGACCAAATACTTATTTTCCACCCTGATTTACGAATAAATTCTTTACAAATCCTACCATGTGGATTCATGGATTTTTTTTTCCACATTCTGTCTCTCACAGTTGAAGTGTACCTCTGGTGCAAATTACTGACCTCTGTCATCATTTTAGGTGGGGGAACTTGCACAATCGGTGGCTGACTAAATACTTTTTTGCTCCACTGTATAGCGCCAAATCACAACAAAAGTCGCCTCAAGGCGCTTCATAGATACAAAGAAAAACCCAACAATCATATGACCCCCTGTGAGCAGCACTTTGGCGACAGTGGGAAGGAAAAACTCCCTTTTAACAGGAAGAAACCTCCAGCAGAACCAGGGTCAGGGAGGGGCGGGGCCATCTGCTGTGATTGGTTGGGGTGAGAGAAGGAAGACAGGATAAAGACATGCTGTGGAAGAGAGACAGAGGTTAATAACAGATATGATTCAATGCAGAGAGGTAACACATAGTGAGTGAGAAAGGTGACTGGAAAGGAAAAACTCAATGCATCATGGCAGTTAATATAGTAGCACAGAGCCACGGCTCAGGGTCTGAATGAGCCTCACAGGCCTGAGTGTGCTTGAAGCTTTTTATGATTCTGAACCACAAACACGCACAAGCAGAAACGTGCAGGACTTTTATTCATATGTTGGACTTTGCTGGGCCCAGCTGGGTCCTGGAGGTGATGACTGCTCTAATACGCTGCTGTGTATTCTGGATTTAGCCTTGGCCACATTACCAGGAGTCCTCCAATGTCTGTTAGGAGTCCCAGTCCTTGACGGGGAGTGTTGGTTATCAAACATGCTGTTGACTCTCTCTGAGGTACACTTCCTGTTACAGGGGGGTCACAGCCCATTTTATTGATACAGGCTCACATACTGGATCTGCTGACATGCTGAGAGAGTGTGTGTTGATGGAAGCTTCCAGTTTCAGCTTCCCTGGTGTATACAGGGAGAGGACAAGCATAGATGCACAAACATAAGATTCATTTAACAAGTGTTTTTTTAATTTGCAACCCTCCAACCAGCAGTTTGTAATGAGTCAGAGTGTATGTGTGTGTACTCTCTCTGTGCCCAGGGTGAGGTCTGTCCTGACAGGACACAGTTAGGTGTGTGTGCACTCCCCTCACCGTGGCACAGAGTGACCGGAGTCTGGTTGGGTTCAGCTCCTCAGGCACCATCAGGTCTGGTTTTCTCAGCACAGGAGCTAAGAGTCTGTGATTGGATGTTTTTGCTAAAAGCATCAGAAACAGCTCGAGGCTGGTTGGCTGCTTAAGAAGCAGCGATGGGGGAAAGGATGCTCCGCTGTTCTCAGGGCATCTGTTTAATGATATGCGAGGGTCATGTCACAGCCAGCAGCCGTTTGGATGGGAGCTCATTGATTTTTCTGGGGGTGTGGCAGCAGACAGGCGAGGGCTGAAAATAGAGGCTGAGGTCAGGAGGCCAAACACACACACACACACACACACACACACACACACACACACACACACACACACACACACACACACACACGCACAGCCCTCAGGTCAGTTTAAACTCTGTTGGAGGGTGGGGGGTTTGGGGTCTTCTTCTCTTTTGCCCAGCCCCATCCCTCCTCCTCCTCCTCTGTGGTCTCTCATCATTAGCTGCAGCACCACTTCACAGCGTTCTTCTTCTCATGTTCCAAGCTCACATATTAGATTCAGTGGTTTTCTTGTTTTGCTTCAACATTAGCTGGAGTTGTGGATATTTGCTAACTATAATGTTAACTATATTTAAAGTGAATAAATACTCACAAACACTTGCCGACTTTCTAAATGCTGCTGCTCTGGAGAACTGTTTTTGTCATGTAATTGGATTACACCTTAAGACCTGGCCATGTTGGGTGTCCCACCCCAAGGCACACAAGGCTCGTGACTAGGGCTGGGTATTGTTCGATTTGATTTGATTTGAATCGGGGAAATTTTGCCTGAGTCAGAAATATTATAATTTTGATCACGTATCAGCACATTTCCATATTTTTGTATCTATAAAAAGAAAGCTGACACATGTGAGACTTTATCAAAGGTGTGAGCATCACAGCAGAGGCCTTTGTGTCAAAGTGACTGAGGATAAAACACAGAAACACATGAAGGTGATTTTCCTGGTCTGGATTTTATAAAAATATTCTGCAGTACATCAAAAACTAAAGAAAACCATTAATCAACACTTGAACGTTACCTGATGCATCTCATGTGAAGCAGAGCAAAGTGGCAGAGGTTTGATTACAGACACAGCTGAGCGTTTTGCAGTAATGCATTTTGCATAATTTTAAAGTGTTTAAATTTGATTTGGGAAACTGTTCTTGAAGTACAGAGAGAGAGAAGGTGGAAGCAAAACAGCAAAGCTAAGAGGGAATTCATGACGATGTTTACGTGAGGCGTAGTTTGGATCTTCTTTTGCTGCTGGTTCAGTCAATATTGTTTGGAGAGAGATCAAACCTGCAGCTTCAGAATCAGCGCCAAAAGGACGTAAACACAAAGCGTGGAGCCGCCGACGCATCAGCATCAGCGAGCTGTCGCTTTCAGCCCCGACCGTGTCCGTGCCGTCGGTGAGAAAGCCACATGTCACTAGGGCTGCCACAAACGATTATTTTGATAGTCGACTAGTCACCGATTATTTTTGCGATTAGTCGACTAATCAGATCATCATCCATTGGACGTACAGCGTACAGCTTATTGCACCGGCAGCATCTGGTCTTATATAACTATCATTAGCTTACAGCTTGAAGTGTTTGTGCTAACTAAAAATAAAGACAAGATGGTAGTTTATTAATTTTTAATGAAATTTGCAGATTGTTTCGGTGAAGTTTAATAAACTCCTTGCTTTCTAAAATATAACAGGACACCGGAGTAAATTCTCGAGCATCTCACACTTCTGATAATCAGCTGTCTGCTTGACAGTTTTAGCCGTGCAAAAACTATAACTTTAATCTCAGCCAAACCGATTTACTCAGGAACAAATAAAATAATAAAGAAAGCCAAACAATAACATTTAAGTTATCTAAGTGACTTATATATCATGTTTAACCTGACTAGCGAAAGACGGCGGTGGGTTTGAAAACGATTTGCCGGGAGTCCGGTGTTCTCACGGCTCTAGTTAGCCTAGCCCCCGCCTAGCTAACGAGCTAGTGGGTAACAGACGTCTCCGAAAACGTCGGAGCGCTTTTGAAAATATGCGGTGTCTTGATAAACTGAGCAGATATTTAAGGTTTACACAGCTACATTCTCGCCTGAACATATGCTAAACGTTTATTTTGTGACCCAGAAAGAATAATAAGAGTAAAGTTAAAACTAACTAGCTGCCGCCATTGTTGACAGCTGCGCTATGAATTCTGGGACACAGCTTCTTCTTCTTCGGGGTTTAACGGCAGCTGGCATCCTTGTACATGCAGTGCTGCCATCTTCTGTTTCAGTCCGTTATTACACTCTTAAATCCTACTACTCATTCCTGCGTCCTTTGTGATCTTACAAAGCTTCAAACGACGCGTCGACTATTAAATTAGTCGTCGACGATTTTAATAGTCGACATAATCGTGGCAGCCCTACATGTCACTGAGTCTCTGTGCAGAATCCGTGTTCCTGCTCTCATTTACTGTTTTAGCTGTTTGGTGGTTGTTGAAATTTTGTGAGGTTTATCCTGAGATTCTGGCGTTTCGGGCAAAATTAATTGATATTAATTGAATATAATTCGATATCACGTTATCCAAGCTAGAATCGATTCCCTCAGGGGTGCAACTGAAAAATAAAACAACAGAGAGGGGCAGGAACGCATTACAAGGAACACATCTCTGTAACCTGATTACTTTTTCATGTAACAAGCAAGGGATTACAATTGCAAAAAAGTAATTAGATTACTGTTACTTTCCCGTAAGTTGTCTTATTTTAAGCTCGTCTGTTTACAATGGATATAACTTGTACGTATCTTATTTGTGCAGATAATTATGTTGTGGTGTGTTACATACATTCCCTGTGTAGGTACCTCTTAAGTCTAGTTCATCTTCTTCTCTCGTCTTAAAAGAATCTGAATGTAAAAACTTACATCCTGCCGATGGAGAGATGCCAAACTGCTAACAGTGACAATAAAGATCTGATTCATGGGCTGCGATCACCAAATGATGTAACCCGATGCGACGACAGGGGGCTGGACCTTTGTGAGCTGCTGGAAGCTGGGGGTGAACTAGCTGTAGTGAAATCGCTGTGATTACATCAGAATATGAAACGAGGAAACTGTTGAAAGCTGGGCGGGGCTTTGTGTCTCTGCAGCCTACGGGCTCACAGAGGGAAACACAACAGTGGACTGCTCTCCCACTGCCTGCAGATGGATTTTCACTTGTTAATCATCTCACGAGTCACTGTGATTTGGACCACAGAGAGTTGCTGCTTCAGTTTGCTCTGCCCTGCCTACTGAGAAACCTGACACCGGCTCATTTGCATACCAACAGTGATTGGATGTTGAGCTGGGGGGCGGGATCTCTGCCGAGTGCTGTGTGAGCCTGCGCACAAACAGAGTGAGTGAGAGGTGAAACCATCTCATTTGTGCCTTTTCCAGTGGATTTTTCAGCCACTGTAGTAAATCCTGTCCATATTCAGTTTGTGGGTAATGGTTATTTATTTCTCAACTTCTAAAAGTTTGATTTACGGGGGCCCCTGCCCCCAGTGTAGAGCGGCCCAGCTTCCAGCTGTGCTTCATCAATAGAGATTGACAGACCACGTGACTTTCGCGCATTGCATGCCGGGAACTCGTGGCAAAACAATCCAAGTACTGCATCAAATGCAAGCATTTGCAGCACCGCAAAACGTTCATTCTCCGGTTCCAATAAATTCTTGCTTTTTCTTTGCCCCCCAAAAAGGTATGTACAAAACGAAGGAGAACAATGCCGGTCCGTACAAAGACTGACTTGATGAAAAGTCAAAGATACGAGGAAAAAAATCAAACCAGTGAAAGTGTTAGATCCTTACGAGCACACAGAGTGGACAAAAGACGTTAGCGTGCTGCCCAACTTTCACCACGCTCATATTTATAATTATACGGTTCTTGGAGTGAGTGCATACACTCATGAAGTTTAGTAACTTCCGGTCACTGCAACAAGCTCAGGTACAGTTTACCGACGGATGGGTGCAGGACCTTGAAATGCACCGTGTAGAACGAAAGACCATCGTACGTATCATAAGTTTACCAATCTCACAAATCGTCATAAATACACATTCCTTAACCGTTTATTAATAGGACCTTTGAGCTCAACGGTAATTAATTAGCAGTGGAAATAATTTCTGGTAGCATCACAGAAATGTAGCAGTGACAATAATATTGTATGCTGTAATCGCACTGGACAATTAGTGATACAAAACAACTGTTTTACCCTGTGAATAAAATGTTTTTGTCAGTGTACCATAATAACAGAAGCGAAACGCAATATTGTGTCAGGACAATTCACTATTTATGCACAATAAATAAAGGAGCATAGCGCGACCATTTCTGTTCAGCGCCAGACTTGCTTCAATTCAATTCTTTATTTATTTGTCACATGTAGTTATAGCTGGTACAACATACAGTGAAATGTTTTTTCTGGCTAAAAAAGTACTCCCCCCGACTGTGCAAACATGCTAAAAAGGATTTTACATAAGCTAAGAAAAAAAGGAAAAGAAACAAAAGTTAAAAGTAAAAAAATATATAAAAAAACAATGTAAAAGTCCATATGTTTGTGCTTATAAATATATATCCATGACGTGCAAGATATTGCACTGTAATGAGTTGAATGAGAAGACTATAAAAATATACATATTTACATAGTACAGATGTATATAATAAGGTACGGATAAGGTTCAGAGAAGAAAGCTTGTAACCTATATCACCAATTATGTTATGAAAATGACGCATTAACTACAACAGCAGACTGACCTTCGTGTAAATGCTTGGAGCAGACTAACCTGTGAGCTGGAGTGTTCTAGGACGTTATATTTGATCTTTGAATGGCTGCAATCCAGGCCATCCGTCTGTCACTTCGGAAACATGGCTGAACAATTTCTCTTCAACGACGTAATCCGATAACAACCGATCTCTTTACCCGTCGGCTTCCCGTGGCTGTCATGTGACCGGCTATTGCAGTTAATAACACAACAGCTTCTTGCCATTTTTGTGTTTCTTTTTATCGCTGTGTGACTGTTTTCAATTGAAAGTACCTCTTGCCACGAGTTCCCAGAATCCTTTGCGGTTTTACCCCTGAATGACGTCACATTTTCAATCTCTATAGGAAAATTCAGATAAGCCTGAACTAACTGAGGGGGCTTCCTCGGCTGTACTACATGCACAGAGAAGTGTGTGTGTGTGTGTGCGTGTGTGTGAAACTCATTAATAATGTATGAGGTGGGATGGGAATGAGAGGGGGCGGCGACAGATGGGGCATCAGTGTGTAACACAGAGAGAAAGCCTGAGGAACAGTGAGCCTCACACAGAATGAGAGAACGGGACAGAAAGGAGCAAATACATTCATGGGTAGAGTACAGCATCGCCCCCATTTTTTATACTGCCATCTTTTATCTTTGTGGCCTTACTCTGTATTTGCCTGACAGTTGCTTAGTCTTTGTTTTCTCTCTTTTTTCCCTTTGGATGCTAAAGGATTGATGGAGATGGAGAGACAGCGTAGTCACCCAGCACTGCTGTACACCTGGACAAAAGAGCTGCACTGACAGAGGTACTCATGTTGTACTGTTTCTGTGTGTTTGTGTAGTTAGACAGCTTGATCTTTTCACTCAAAGGCCAGAATATCACAGTGATAATAACCACAGCAGCGTGACTCAGAATCTGTCACATCATGTGGATAAATGGCAGATATTTAATCACCAACTTTCCACAAAGACAAGTCTGTACTGCAATACTACTATTTCAAAAGAAACTGTGTGTAAGACACTAGTGGCTGAACTGTTATTCTAATGCTTCAAAGGTTACAATCTTTGTCAATAACTCCATATTTTGGAGTCTCACCTCACATTAATCAGCCTAGTATCAGCCTTAAAACAGAAACCTGTGTGCGATAGGAAGCTTGCACCCTGTGTGAATGAATGTTGTAGTGCAGCCTGTTGTAGGAATTCTTTCTTGTTCCATGGGACGAGGCTCGGGTAAGCCTGGTGCTCAATATCAGTGTGAACGCTGCGTAGCTGCAGACGTGATCATTTCATACAGTTATGTCTGATATTTTTTGTCCACAAAAGTGTTATCTGCCTTTTGCTTTTGTTTTTAAATGCCTTTATATTTGTTGTTTCAATGATGATTCCGACTGCTGACGGTGAAACGAGGAGACAGTTACACACACACACCTTTGTTTTTACTAATTAGTTAGGACATTGACATGATACTGTCCCTAGACCCTTACCCTGAACCTAACATCACCTAACTGTCACACCACGCCTAAAACCACATTTTTATCTGCAAAAGTGACTGTTGGTCCCTACAAGTATAGTAGCATGCAAATTTTTGGTCGTCTCACACACACACACACACACACACACACACACACACACACACACACACACACACACACACACACACACAGCTATATTCTGTGCTGTGTATTACTGAAGTGTCTTTGAGCAAGATACTGAACCACAGATTGGCCCCAGTCCATCCATCAGAGTGAGTGGCAGTGATTGCAGTCAAAACAGAGTAAAGCACTGAATGTGAATGTGTGATTGTGTGTTATAGAGTGCTTTGTGTGCTCAGTAAAGCATCGTTGACCAACAGTAAAGTGAACCATTGTTCTGACTAGGGCTGGGCCATATTATACCGTTCACGGTAATACCGGTATAATGTTAGGCAACGATAGGAAAATGAAATATCCCGATAGAATGGGAGTAAAACGCGCATGTGCAGTGCCTTTGTTTTCATACGCACATGGCCGATTGTTGAGTGAAACAGATGAACCAGAATTGGTTTGTAAAAATGGTGCAACTTCCGTGATGTGGAACTGGTTTGGTGTTTGTCCGTCAGATACACAACAAAGCACATTTTTTTGCAGAACATGCAAGCGGCCGTTGTTATTGTCGGACTAAGATGCTCTTAAATCTGGGAGTAATCTGGGTCCTAAACTCCGTATGCTTCAGGTCAAACAACACTGCAGCATCACTTAGAGTTAAAAACTGTCTAAATTCTTTCATCTGTAATAAAACGATCAGCATTGCTGCTTTACCAGGTGTAACTATAAAGTTTAACTTCCAGGCATCCATGAAAACAAAATTTATTACATTTAAGGAGTTAGAAGTTAGCAGGAAGCTAGCGGAAGTTAGCTCGCTAGTTTCGCTAGTTACCTAAGCATGATATAGCATGTTCTGACTGAGAGATTTCTGAAAAAATTCAAACGTACAGCTCTGCTATCACTTCCAACATAAATGAAGACAGGAAACTAAACAGCAGTGACGTTTGTAGGGTTACTGAAGTTGGGCTAGCTGGTATATAATGTTGTGCTACGTGATCGCTAGCGACACAGCTATGTTAGCATAACATAAACAGTGAAGCTGGAGGACGAACGCTAACACTTTTCCACCTATAAAAGTTAACGTGAAGGTTCTTCATGGTTAGAGACAAATGCAATCGCATGGCAGGATGCTGTAAACGGACCAAACTTCAGTCAGGAGAACAACTGAGATAATCCATCCACAATACGAGGTTAGTCATTAATATACTGCAGCAACATGGGAATAGAGCAGCTGCAGAGAATTCAACATTAATGAATCAATGGTACAGAAGTGGAGGAAGCAAGAAGAATGAGTTTAATAAAGTTTGATTTATCTGACTGCTTTGTTTCGCTTAATGTGCCTTATAATCCCGTGCACCTTATGGTCCGAAAAATGCGTACTGCACACTGCAGTTTAATGTTGCAAAGCACCTCTTTTTAACTTCAGTGGATATTATACATGGTTATGCTCAGGATATGTCAGCCCATTTCTACTGGAAATGCCTTTTGGTTAAACTTTCAGCAAGGAATTTGCATTTGCACTGTTACATTTTTATAAAGCTTTAATGTACATAAAAACCAGCTTCTTGTTTAAGTGAAAATAAATGGAAGGTTGTCTTTTTGCGCTAGTAATGTTGTGGAGTTGTATTTTGTCTCGCATCAATTATATCGTCGGTTATATTGTTATCGCAAATTTTCAAATATATATCGTGATCAATATTTTTGGCCATATCACCCTGCTCTAGTTCTGACCGTGGTTCACTCAGTTCAATTCAGTTTTATGTACTGTATATATCACCAAATCACAACAACAGGTGCTGCGTGGTGCTTTATATTTTAAGGTTAGGACTCTACAATAACACAGAGAAATCATAGAAATCCCTCTGATGCTGAAAAACTAGTTCATGCATTTATTACTTCCAGGCTGGACGACTGTAATTCATTATTATCAGGAAGTCCTAAAAACTCCCTGAAAAGCCTTCAGCTAATCCAAAATGCTGCAGCAAGAGTCCTGATAGGAACTAGAAAGAGAGAGCAGATTTCTCCTGTTTTGGCTTCCTGTTAAATCCAGAATTCAAAATCCTGCTGCTCACATACAAGGTCTTAATTAATCAGGCCCCATCTTATCTTAATGATCTTATCTTACTTGTTGTTCCTAGAGTATTTAAAAGTAGAATGGGAGGCAGAGCCTTCAGTTTTCAGGCCCCTCTTCTGTGGAACCAGCTTCCAGTTTGGTTTCAGGAGACAGACACTATCTCTAGCTTTAAGATTAGGCTTCAAACTTTCCTTTTTGCTAAAGCATATAGTTAGGGCTGGACCAGGTGACCCTGAATCCTCCCTTAGTTATGCTGCAATAGATGTAGGCTGCCGGGGATTCCCATGATGCACTGGGTGTTTCTTCTTCACTCACCTTTTTTTTCAGTCATTAGGTGTTAATACACACTTCTGCATTCAGTTAATAGTAATTATTAATCTCTGGCTCTCTCCCTTCACACTGACCAGTCGCAGCAGATGGCCCCGCCCCTCCCTTATCCTGGTTGTGCTGGAGGGTTCTTCCTGTTAAAAGGGAGTTTTTCCTTCCCACTGGCGCTTGCTGTGATTGTTGGGGTTTTCTTTTCTTCTTTGTATTATGGTTGAGTCTTGACCTTACAACACAAAGCACTTTGAGGGAACACTTGTAGTGATTTGGTATTGCATAAATAAAAGGGAATTCAGTTGAACTGAAGATTGAATAATAATGTTCTTGCAGTTTACTAAACAGTTGCATGTAATTGCAGCCAAACATTGATACCAAGTAGAAATGATGCTTTAAAAAGTGAAGTTGCACAGTCAACTCCACACTGCTGCAGTCAGCAGTTATTTCCACATGGTCTCTACTCGATCATCTTCCACTAATGTCAGCAGGAACAACTCATCAAGACATTTTGTATAAATAAATCACACGAGAACATTTATATGATGTGGGATGCTAACGTAATACTACTGTGGCACTACAAAAATGGGTCATATAATGATCACGTCAGGAATGGTCTTCAAACCATCAGGTAAGAGTCGGCTAACCAACTGTGTCTGAAAATCACAGTTCTTAATGAACTAAACAGCAGCAGCATTAAAGATACAGGGTAAGGCTAGGGCCATGAGTGTGAGACATCGTCTGCTGTGTTTGTCTTATTACAATCAGGTATTTTGTCATTTCAAGCAAAACAAAGCAGATGTTCATAAAGCAACGTCACACACTTACTGCTGATGAGAGCATCGACCACATTACAGTCTAAAGCAGCCGTCCCCACCCCCGGGCTGCGAGAGTTGAGGCTCGGGTGTGAAATGTATGGTTTCCAGGGGGTTTATCGTTAACTCGGTTTCCCTGGGTCTTTCCCCCTGCGTTATGAATAACGTTCTGTTTTTTTTTCTTTGGTGGCAAAGAAAAACTAAATCAAGTCATCGCCCCCAACTATACCCAGGTGTGAGCTCCTCGGTGCAGAGAAACAAGCACAGGGCTCTCATCGATTTAGCATTACGGTGAAGTATATATTTTCATGTACTTTATATTTGTTTTGTAGGTGCCTCTTATCTTGAAAGAAATATGTACCCGTTACTATAGCGACCAGAGAGCATTAAGGGGCAGAGAGGAGGACGTTACCGTCAGTGTTGGCGCGTTTCAGCAGCACGCTGCTAACAGACAGTGAATTCACGTTTACCGTTATATTTACAAAATACCGCCGCGGTTCTCTCGGTCGTATCGTTTTGTTGTTGCATTTGTCCGCCACACCTTAAAGGCCGCTCCGTGATGGTCTGACGTTAAACCGTCCGTGGAGCACAAGAGGCTGCGCACCGCTGGTTTAAAGAGAGCACATCAGACCATAACTGCTGTGAATGAAGCACATCTTAGTAAATATATTTAAGTACAACCCAACAAACACACACATGCTGGGCGATGACTGATGTGCACACAAGACAACAGTCAATATTTTTCTGATCATCTGTGGCAGACAGACTAGTATATGTGTGTGTGTGTGCGTGTGTGTTGATGCAGGGGATGGACAGTGTGTGGGCGTGGCAGAAAAGCAAACGCACACACACAAACTCGGGCGCACACATAAACACATACAGTACTTCCTTTGTTCGGGAGCATTGTTGAAGAAGAGGTTAATGCACCCAGAGAGCAGAAAGGAGAGAAAGTCTAATGGACAATGACGGGCCTTTCACTGCAAATATTTGGTCTCATGCTAACCACCGCCCATCCCCCCTCGCTCTTTCTCCACCCCCTCCTTTCATGGCCAAAGGGACAAGATCAGAACAAATTGTCACTGTGTGATCAGGACTCCAAAGAACAATGCTCAAAGACGTCACATACAAATCGTGCTCTTAACGGGATGCAGAGGAACGTGTGTCTGCTTTCAGTTTACTACTGTAGGTTCTTGTTGTGTGTACATCACAAGTTACAGGCTTCTCAGGGACCCAGAGGGCCTGTGTGACAAACGAAGCTGCCTTTGACCTCGTCCTGTCACAACAGGTAGCTCCACGTGTTTTCATTTGGCAGATTTTACACCACGTGCTCTGATGCACTCCAAAAGTGGATTTGTATCTCCAGCTGAAACCACTCAATTATGGAGCCACATATTTCCTTGTTACCTAATACAACTACAAAGGAGATTACACAAGCTGTGATTATATACAGAGGGCTGTAGTGTGTCTTTACTAATCGTCACTGACAGTATCAGTCAGAGCTGGAACCATATCACCATGTTCATACTCTCTGGCTGTGCTTCTCCGTGCTGCATCAGTTTAGTCCTGGCATACAGCTAAATCTGCTCGTTACCTGTACAGGTGTGTGTAGACAGTGGGGCTGGATGAGTACTCATCAGCAAAATATGCTTTGAATAAAAAAACCTATATCTGTGTCTTTGTACTGGTGTAGCTGAACGTAATGGTACGAGTCATACACCAGCTTTATGTCTATGAAAAACAACACACGCACAAGGTTTGTCGTTATCAGTAGCATTAGCATTAGCACAGCTAGCTGTTCCTCCACAGTACAGCTGGTATACTCACTCGTTCACTAAAACACTGCGTGCTGTATACTTGCAGTGTATCTGGAAGAGGAGCTGGTGGCTACACACTGCAGCAAGTACTGCACTCATGTTAACACCATGTCAACCCCTCCCTCCAGCTCTAATGGTTCACCCCACTGACAGTGGGTAATCAGGGAATTCCCATCAGGTGAACATCATTAGTCCGTAATCATGTGTGCACTCCATCTGGCCTTCAGGAAGTTGACCTTAAGAAGAGACAGTGGTTAGTGGACTTCAAAATAAAAGCATAACAAAACCAAAACTTCCTATCAGACATTGTGAGTGTGTGCTTCACCTTAGTGAGGAGAAGCTTCACAATGTCCCAGCATTCTGTTAGAGGGTACAGTATATAATGCATTGTATTATATAGTGATCTATGTATTTATCAGATAAAAGATATAAAGTGTTTAGAAATGTGATGAAGTCAGTATCATCCCCCCCTTCATCTATTAGCACTGTAACAACACACAACAACCTGTTTTTGTGGGTCACCTAACAACATGACCACATGAAAGGCACGTCGTGCATCTGCACTCTCCACATCCTGCCCTGCTGTTAGTTAGGACAGGTGATGATGTGCTAGAAAACCTCTTCAGTGAGGGTTTAATGTATGGCCTTATTGTTGTGCCACTATTCTGAGCGCACGTAAAAAATGTTTGAGCGCACGTAAAAACATTTGCAGGTGCAAGTGTTGTATTTTGAGGAGAAATTTATTTTGAGCGAAGAAAAGCTGAATTTGAGTGAACAAAATTCATTCCTGCGTGCAAAAAATGTATTTCAGTGTTTGCTATTATCCACACACACACACACACACACACACACACACACACACACACACACACACACACACACACACACAACAGCAGCCCCTCTCGCTCAGTTTTTGCATTTGCGCTCACTCGCAATGTGTCGTGTCGGTCGCGCTCTCAACATTTCTGCCCGTGCGCGCTCAACTCTTTCTCTACACCGTTATATTTGTGCCACAAAACCAGCCAATCACAGACTTGGATGCAAAAATATCTGATTGGCTGGTCTGGTCTCCAATCAGCTCGAAATGACGAAATGCAATATCCCAGAATGCATTTCATCCAAAACTCAAACGAGGCAGTGGCGGAGGAACACAGAGGGGCGGAGTTTGAAATATTATTCTTTCTGGGTCACAAAATAAACTTTTGAGATATTTTCATGTGAGAATGTTTCTGTGTAAACATCAAATATCTGCTCGATTCATCAGGACATCACATATTTGCAAAGTTGCTCTAACCTTTTCAGAGATGCATGTTACCCACCAGCTGACCGCACAGCTGGACTGGCCATTGGGCATACCGGACATTTGCTCGGTGGGCTGATGGTGATTTTTCATTTTTATGTTTGTGTGTTTTTCTTTGTAACGGTATAAACAATGAAAGGTGGTGGATTAGCCAGTTGGTCATGATCAACTCTGGGCTGGACCAATTACAACACATCTGTATTGAGAGGAAAAGGAACGCGATTCGTCCCGGACTTCAGCTACAATGAAAAAGACACAAAGCTGGAGTTATTCTGTCCTCTCCTGTTGCTACTTCAATCCTGAAACTGATCAATGAGCAGCTGATTGTCTCTCTTGTTTATCGCCCACTTTGAGCCAGAAAGAGGAAACCAGCGGATGTCGCACTAAACAGCAGCACGTTTAAGTTTGATCAGCTGTTGTTAGAATTTATTTTATATTAATTTCTAGTATCAGCTGATGTTTGCTGGAGCCACAGCTGTAAAGCTGCTGGTCATGATATCGGTGTGGAAACATGAAGGTGATACAAATCATACATATATACCAACAACAGTGTACATCACTGTCACCACGGCGTTTGTTTTAGTTCAAAGGCTTTATGGTTTTTCCTGTAACACCTGGTGGTGGTTTTGTCAGTTCAGCCTTTTATATTATGTTTAACCCGAGTGACCCGGTCAGCTGGTGGGTAACAGGCATCTCTGAAAACATCAGAGCACTTATGCAAATATGTGATGTCCTGATGAATCGAGCAGATATTTGAAGTTCACACAGAAACATTCTCACATGAAAATATTTCAAAAGTTTATTTTGTGACCCAGAAAGAATAATATTTCAAACTCCGCCCCTCTGTGTTCCTCCGCCACTGCCTCGTTTGAGTTTTGGATGAAATGCATTCTGGGATATTGCATTTCGTCATTTCGAGCTGATTGGAGACCAGACCAGCCAATCAGATATTTTTGCATCCAAGTCTGTGATTGGCTGGTTTTGTGGCACAAATATAACGGTGTAGAGAAAGAGTTGAGCGCGCACGGGCAGAAATGTTGAGAGCGCGACCAACACATTGCGAGTGAGCGCAAATGCAAAAACTGAGTGAGAGTGTGTGTGTGTGTGTGTGTGTGGATAATAGCAAACACTGAAATACATTTTTTGCACGCAGCAATGAAGTTTGTTCACTCAAATTTAGCTTTTCTTCGCTCAAAATAAATTTCTCCTCAAAATGCAACACTTGCACCTGCAAACTTTTTGTTTACGTGCGCTCAGAATAGTGGCACAAAAATAACGCCATACTAATGCAGAGGTGACCAAGGGGGCCTGGGGCTGCACCAATAGCATTAACTCATTTCTGCTCAGTATTTTCTGTTTCTACATTGCTACTGGTAAGAGTAGATGTCATACTTAGACAATGAAAAGATAAAGGAAGTATAGTAAAATCATTATTTAATCAGCAGAAATCATTCTGAACCAAATCTGCATGTTTTTGCCAAAAACGTAGAACTCCTATGTTGCTCGTAGTTTAATTACGTGCATCTGCATCAGTCTTTGGTTTAGCGTGAGCTGGCATCTATCAGAGCTAGCTAACTGTTCGCTTGCACACAAATCTAACCTTGCAAATAAAAACCAGGAAGCCTAATAAGGGGAGTTTATCAGAGAGTGTTTGGAGGCTGAAATGTGACAAACTGCTTGATATATACTTGCACATATTTGCATATATACTTGAATGCAGAAAACTACTAGAAAACAGGTCAGGCATAGCAAAGGGGTAGGTTGTGATGCAGCAGCTGGGGCAGTGCCCCAGGGCCCAGACGGCACAAGCCTAAACTGACCCTGCCTCCACATTAATCAGCATGCTTACATATTCAGTGCATTAGGTTCAAGTTGCTAACCTTATTCATGCAGTACACATTTTCTTTAACTATTGAGTAAGACAAAGATGTGATGGGTGAGTCATTTGGATTTCTGTAATGAAATATAATTACCACTTATGTGTTGAAAATATGCAGTCCCAGTGTAGTGTGGTTGTGATATATGTACATAGTTGATGCTGTGTGAGGACCTGTGGCTTCCTCTGTATGTCGCAGGCTTATAGACTTTAGTGAGGCTGACTCAGTGCTGGGCTTGTAGCTTCATAGATGCTTCACAGAACGATGCTATTGGTATTACTGATTACTTTTATATCGTGTTATTTTGAGTGTATGTGTGCTTTGTCTGCAGCTCCAACAGCCCCACAGTATTTTATAATCACATACATACATGTGGGCACATCTTACTAACTCACCATGGTCACCACAGTGCCAGAGGAAGACTGGCTGTTAGAGGCCAGCTCACACACACACATTTAACCCCATTTTGCTGGAGGAAAAAAACACAAATGGAGGGAGGGGGACCTGCGGAAATTAAATTTGGTAATGGTGTAATTATGCCAGACAAATGACAACTGTGTGCATGTCCATGTGTCTGTGTGAGGCTGCAGAGCAGATCAGACGTAGCAGAATGGCTTTATTAGCCACAGTGACCTCAAGGCAGATGGGGCCATGCTGGCAAATTAGGCCTGGTGGACATGTTCACAGAGCAGCACACACACCGCTCTGCTTTTACTCTGACCTTCAGATACTGGCTTTTTTACTGCTTCTCTTTATTTGTTATTGTCTAGTTTTATCTCACTGAATGCTCTAACATATGCAATCACCACACACAGTGTTGGGAAGGTTACTTTTAAAATGTATTCCACTACATGTTTATGTTATGCTAACATAGCTGTGTCGCTAGCGATCACGTAGCACATCATTATATACCAGCTAGCCCAACTTCAGTAACCCTACAAACGTCACTGCTGTTTAGTTTCCTGTCTTCATTTATGTTGGAAGTGATAGCAGAGCTGTACGTTTGAATTTTTTCAGAAATCTCTCAGTCAGAACATGCTATATCATGTTTAGGTAACTAGCAAAACTAGCGAGCTAACTTCCTGCTAACTTCTAACTCCGTTAAATTTAATAAATTCTGTTTTCATGGATGCCTGGATGTTAAACTTAATTGTTACACCTGGTAAAGCAGCAACGCTGATGATTTAATTAAAGATGAAAGAATTTAGACTGTTTTTAACTCTCAGTGTTCGTTTGACTTTGGGACCTGAAGTTGACGGAGTTTAGGACAGTGTTGCCAACTCCTCAGTAATGAAAATCGCTATTTGCTGTCCTAAAAGTCGCTAGAAGTCGCTAAATGATGTCATCGCCTAATTTGCATAATTGGCCATGCTAATGTAATTGTAACCTACGTTGTTGGAGAGAGAAATAACATCGTGGAAGAGACATAAAGTGAGTAAAAAAACCATCCTAATAACACCAGAAAGTCACCAGATTTGTCGCTAGTCACTTTTTAGAAAAAAAGTCGCTAAGAGGGTCTGAAAACTCGCTAAATAGAGCGACAAAGTCGCTAAGTTGGCAACACTGGTTTAGGACCCAGATTACTCCGTGAAGCTCCTCACCACAGCTGCCGTAATGCTCTGACAATCCATCAAGCAGTGCGGCTTACCAAAGTTGTACTAAAACGTTTTTAACAGATTTCTGAAGCCAAAATTGGTTCGAGGTCAGTAAGCACAACCAGAATTCATACATAAGGCACACTCTCGATTTTTGAGAAAATTAAAGTATTTTAAGTGTGCTTATAGTGTGGAAAATACATTATACAGAAGAAAAGAATATATTGTGATATATATCGTTACCGCACGTGCTTCAAATTATACCGTGATATGGATTTTAGGCCATATCGCCCAGCCCTACTACAGATTACAGATTACATGCCCCAAATGTATTTTGTAACATTCCATTAAGTTACTCAATGACAGTAACGTATTCTGAATACTTTGGATTACTTAATATATTATCATGCTGTTTACAACTACATGAATGCACTATTGCTGTGATTTATTACTGTTACTGCAGGTTACTCTCCACACCAACACCAGCTAGATGTTTAAATCTTAATATAATGAGTAACAGTAGGTGGACATTAGGTAAGGCTGCACTTTTTGCAGCGATCTCGTGTAGAAAACTATTCAGCGCGCGTATATAAAACAGGTCAGCGGCTCCGAGCCGTAGTAAAGGACTTCTGGCTAATACGTCTGGTTCGTGTCGGCTCGTAGCTGAAAACTAGCTTTACTTTGTTGTCTGGGTCACTTTGCTAGCAGAGACAGAGAGAGGCGTTGAAAGGCTGCTCCAACAGAACTTATTGTTTCAGAGGAAAACACGAACACAGCATACAGTCGAGTCTTAACAGCTTACTTACAGCTGGGCTCGTCAGGCTCTCTGTTTGGCTGCAGTGGTTATTATTATATTTACATGCTTCCAGCTCCCGTTTCTGCCTGGTGACAGCTCGTACTTTTCCTTTCTCTCCCTCCTCACAGACACATCACGAGTATGGCAGTCCATTCTCCCTGCAGCACGAACTACACTGCCCATCAGGCTACATGCTTTAAGGCGATGCCTGTAACACTTCCTGTTGCCTTCATATTAAATCATTTTTGAAAATATTTCTTCACGTCATTATGCAGGCCGCAAGTAGAGGTAACATGGGCCGCGAGACTGAGACACAGACATCAGAGCCTCTGAATGCGTGTTTTGTTTGAGTTTCCACCGGCGTGGAAACCAAAAACAGAGAGGGGACAGCCTAACATATGTAACAGGAAAAGACCGCCGTGTAATCCATTTATTTCATCAAAGTAACTGTATTCTGATTACCACCTTTTTAAACGGTAACTGTAACAGAATACAGTTACTCATATTTTATATTTTGAATATGTGACGGTGGTACATGTACTCTGTTACTCCCGAACACTGACCACACATAATGTAAAACATGGACAGTCCAGTGTTGAGATGAACATGCTCATTGGCTGCTGATGTCATACCACAGGTAGTCCTCTAATGCAGGTGAGATTTACAAACCAGGATTTATTCTGTTGTTTTTGATTCAATTGGACCCAATCGTGGCATCGCCGTCTTATCTTCATGTACTTTGAGACACAAGCATGGAAAGCCGAAGCCACACATGCCCCATGCCCCCACTCTCACACTTTATTCATGCAGTTCTGCCCCCCACACACACACACAAATAACAGCACACACATCTCCAGCTTCACACTCCTGCAGGGGCTGATTTTCCTGTTCAGCTCCTCCTCATCGTCATCCCTTCTTACCCTCATCACCCCACCACTCTCATCCTTTGTTCCTACTCCCTACCTCCTTCATTCCTCTTTCCTCTAGTGGGACTGTTGCTAAGGAGCCCTGGTGACCAGACAGCTTTCTCATTGGACAAAAACAAGAGAGAAAAAAAGGAGGTTCAAAAGGCAGATGAGAGGGGGAAAGGGGGTAGTGTTTTCTTTGTATAGGTGGTGTGTGTGTGTGAGTGCAAAGTGAGATCCAGATGTGGTAATGAGGTGACAAACTGACCTGCTGCAATGCTTCATGGAGACGTGGAGGAAAAGATAGAACACATGGATTAATGAATCGAGGGAACAATGATAGGGAACAATAGGAGAAGGATGGGGATGACTGTAAGAGTCAGAAAGATGCAGAGAGATCGTCTACAGAACAAGAGTACGACAAAGGAAGATAGAGGTGGAGTTAACTGACAACACGATGGGGATGGTGATTGTTGATGTGGAGTGATATAAGAGTGAGACAGAGAGCACACTTTCATTTCTTCTGGCACAAAGAAACATTATGTCTGGACACACACAGATGTTTCTGTGGCTGCATGTGTGAAGCACTGTCGACGGCTCATTTCCTGTTCTTAAAATAGGACACAAACCTCGTGCTTTAAAGGAGTGCATCTGTGTCCCACAGACACTTGTTCAAAGCGTCTGTGGTATGTAGACCCGTGTGTCAGGCAGGCGCAGCACGAGCCCCATGTTTAAAGCACTAAGCCTGTTTGTCGCTAAGCTGAAAAGACTAGCTGAAGATAATTTCTCACATGTAGATCCTATGAAGAGGTTCTTATGGTCTACATATAATAAATGAAGTACTGTGGAGAACTGGGCATTGCATGGGTGTACTGTAGAACAAAGCACCAGTGAGGAAGTCTCATTCCCATAATAGGAAGCTTTACTGGAACCAGCTACATGTGACTGCTTTGTTGCATGAAGGATTTTATGGTTTCAAATAAAAGTAATCACAAATAAGTTATTGTGTCTGCCCCTTCATGTCTGCAGCGTACAAACACATATCTGAGCAGTGGATGGTCATCAACGGCTGCTGGTTCGTCTGTGGTGTCGTTTAAGGACTTGCTCTCAAACAGCTGTTTTCACCCCCAGGTTTATATTACATATATATGTTATACAAATAATTAAAACCGACCAAAGTGACTTTAGTGTGACGTGGCTGTCAGCTGCAGGGCTGCAGTGTTTCACATGGAGCTGAATGATGAGTAAAGCATTGTAGAAGCATGTTAAACAAAGAAGGTGTCGCTGCAGACGGCTCCAACATTCACACAGAGGTAGACTGGGTTTATCCCAGTCGTCCCATTGATGGCTCGATAGGCTCCAAATGCACAAGGAAACAGTGGATTTGGGCTGCATGCAGTGCCTGATTCACCCTGGGGCACCGTTGGAGGCTTGAGGGTCTGTCCACATGTTAGCGTCCTCAGGCAACACACTGAACCTCAGCCTGCGATGTAGCTTCCTGTTCCACGTCTCAGTTTACTTCAATACAAAGTAATGAAACCATTTATTATTTATGCAGTCAGAATATTCATCATAACACACACATCAGTGGGCTGGTTCAGCTATCTCACTAATAAAAGGTTAAAGGCTAAACTATAAAAGCAAACCAGCTTCTGCTGATGTGAAATAAAAATCAGCTAAGAGATGACAAGGAGACCAAAGTTCAGGAGCAGAAACTGTTGTTTAAACCTTTGAGAAATGGAGTGAGGTGGTTCTAAAAGCAGAAAAGAAGTGGAAGTGTCCTCTGAGCCTCCTCAGGATGGTCTCGTGTTTTTCAGTCACCTGGCATGTTACAGCATTTCCAGGACACACGTGTTGTTTCTGCATCGCTTCTTTGCTTTCTCACACCACATCTTCTTTGTCTGTTGTTGCTTTTCACGGGTCCCGTCTCTGTCTCTAACACCCCCACCCTCACTGTCTGCCTCCATCATATCTGTGGGTGTGATCGTTGACCGGGCTCCGTCTGCCTCTTTTATTTCCTGGTCTTGCAGTGTACGAGCCAGCTTAGGCTTACAGTTTGGGGAGAGGTTGACACCATGGCTTCTTGCTGGTTGTTCGGCTTATCTCAGTCTTGTGTGTTTTTCTAACACATTGTACTGTTGTTGATAAGGGCAGCCTGTCAGCATCAGGAGAAATCTATACAGGGAGTGCAGAATTATTAGGCAAGTTGTATTTTTGAGGAATAATTTTATTATTGAACAACAACCATGTTCTCAATGAACCCAAAAAACTCATTAATATCAAAGCTGAATGTTTTTGGAAGTAGTTTTTGTTTGTTTTTAGTTTCAGCTATTTTAGGGGGATATCTGTGTGTGCAGGTGACTATTACTGTGCATAATTATTAGGCAACTTAACAAAAAACAAATATATACCCATTTCAATTATTTATTTTTACCAGTGAAACCAATATAACATCTCCACATTCACAAATATACATTTCTGACATTCAAAAACAAAACAAAAACAAATCAGCGACCAATATAGCCACCTTTCTTTGCAAGGACACTCAAAAGCCTGCCATCCATGGATTCTGTCAGTGTTTTGATCTGTTCACCATCAACATTGCGTGCAGCAGCAAC
Organism: Maylandia zebra; assembly: GCF_041146795.1. Classification (NCBI taxonomy): domain Eukaryota; kingdom Metazoa; phylum Chordata; class Actinopteri; order Cichliformes; family Cichlidae; genus Maylandia; species Maylandia zebra. The sequence continues at coordinate 1,538,307 of NC_135171.1, read as the reverse complement.
CACAGCCTCCCAGACACTGTTCAGAGAGGTGTACTGTTTTCCCTCCTTGTAAATCTCACATTTGATGATGGACCACAGGTTCTCAATGGGGTTCAGATCAGGTGAACAAGGAGGCCATGTCATTAGTTTTTCTTCTTTTATACCCTTTCTTGCAGCCACGCTGTGGAGTACTTGGACGCGTGTGATGGAGCATTGTCCTGCATGGAAATCATGTTTTTCTTGAAGGATGCAGACTTCTTCCTGTACCACTGCTTGAAGAAGGTGTCTTCCAGAAACTGGCAGTAGGACTGGGAGTTGAGCTTGACTCCATCCTCAACCCGAAAAGGCCCCACAAGCTCATCTTTGATGATAGCAGCCCAAACCAGTACTCCACCTCCACCTTGCTGGCGTCTGAGTGGGACTGGAGCTCTCTGCCCTTTACCAATCCAGCCACGGGCCCATCCATCTGGCCCATCAAGACTCACTCTCATTTCATCAGTCCATAAAACCTTAGAAAAACCAGTCTTGAGATATTTCTTGGCCCAGTCTTGACGTTTCAGCTTGTGTGTCTTGTTCAGTGGTGGTCGTCTTTCAGCCTTTCTTACCTTGGCCATGACTCTGAGTATTGCACACCTTGTGCTTTTGGGCACTCCAGTGATGTTGCAGCTCTGAAATATGGCCAAACTGGTGGCAAGTGGCATCTTGGCAGCTGCACGCTTGACTTTTCTCAGTTCACGGGCAGTTATTTGGCGCCTTGGTTTTTCCACACGCTTCTTGCGACCCTGTTGACTATTTTGAATGAAACGCTTGATTGTTCGATGATCACGCTTCAGAAGCTTTGCAATTTTGAGACGGCTGCATCCCTCTGCAAGATATCTCACTATTTTTGACTTTTCTGAGCCTGTCAAGTCCTTCTTTTGACCCATTTTGCCAAAGGAAAGGACGTTGCCTAATAATTATGCACACCTGATATAGGGTGTTGATGTCATTAGACCACACCCCTTCTCATTACAGAGATGCACATCACCTAATATGCTTAATTGGTAGTAGGCTTTCGAGCCTATATAGCTTGGAGTAAGACAACATGCATGAAGAGGATGATGTGGACAAAATACTCATTTGCCTAATAACTCTGCACTCCCTGTAGTGCAGGTTTGTTTTACACTGATACAGAGTTCAGACCATGTTCTTATTTCACACTGAACTAAAAGAAGTGCACTTAAGGATGTACCATTAGAGACACAACACTGTGTCACTTCCTTTGCCCATCACTCATTTGTACTAGTGATGCGCGAATCATGAACGAATCGTTCAATACTCGAGAATCACTTTACTGGACTCGTGAATCATGATTCACAAGTCCAACTGACTCATCCCTGTTGCTGTTAGCAAACTAATTCCATTAGTAGAAATATACAAGAAGAACAAACCCTGAGTAGAAGCTCACATCAAGACAACAGCTCCTCAGTTCACAGTAGCATCGCTCTGCTAACATGCTAGCAGCACATTTAAGTTACTCACCCCCTCCCTCCTGGCTCACAGCTTCTTCTTCTTCTTCTTGGTTGGCAACCAATGTTAAGGCGCATTACCGCCCCCTGGCTCACAGCTCAGTGGACATTTAGATGAGAAAATATATATTTGACACATTTAAGGAAAATACTAATAAAATAAAAATAAAAATAAATAAAAATAAATGTTCCCTTTAGAAATCTTTTTTTTGCTCTATAAAACTAGTTGTTTTTCTTTTTCAATCACTCATCTTAGCAGTAGGATTTACATGAAAAGAGAAACAAATTAAGTTTGAGTAAAAATTTATATTTTTTGCACTCTCTGGGCAACTGACTCTGTGACTCATATGACTCAAACACGATTCACTTCGGTGAGTGACTCATTCAAACTCGATTCAGTAAAAATAACCGAATTTACCATCATTAATTTGTCCCCTTGTGACACCTCACACAGGCTGACTGTGAACATTGTTTAGCCCAAAGCTGTCTTTAAAAAAGTGGAAAATCAGTAACAGATAAATGTAAAATCCCATCACAGTGATGTGACGTGTTTTTAGCTCAGGAGGTACAGCGGGCTATCTGCTAAGGTTGGTGGTTCAACCACTGTCTGCTCTAGATATCCTTGGGCATGACACTAAGCTCTCCAATGCATGAGTGTGTGTGTGCCTAAGAAAGCACTTAAAAAAAGTGCTTGTGTGAATGATGCAGCTGTGTAAATGCGCTCAGGTCGAGCAGACACGTGCTACAGAAGAACCTGTCCAGTTTCCTTTGAGGGTCCATCTCACACAAAGAGGTGGAGCTAGCTGCTGTGGCGACCCCTTCACAATAAAAATCAAAAATTATTACTCCAACACTTGAGTGGCAGTGGTGCTTGGTCTGAGCACAGAGGACTGACTGCACCTTCAAACCGAGAAAAGGGGGTACACATGTAACCTTTACTTGCCTGGCACATATATGTATCCTAATGCTGGTCGACATGGTTCACATGGTAACTAGACTCTATTTGAATAAAAACTTCCAGTGTCTTTCTGTGCAGCACAATCACAGCCACACTGATTATCATTATTATTTTAATGCTGATGTTCTGATCCCGACTGCCCGCTGGTATGGCGCTGTCATTAAACATAGCACTGCTGCTGGTGTCTCCTTACACCGTTAAAAGGGTCCGTGGCGTGACAGATTACATCCCCTGTGCTAACATGTTATTGGCTGGGAGTGAGGATGCACTGACCCCATGTGACCTGGCCTATATTCAGTCTAGTTTTATTTACATCACCGATCATGCAGGTGCTTTATAGTCCGAGGTAACACATGAGTGAAAAAGTCAGAGCCAGCATCCGTTTGAGGGGAACGAGACAGAACAAAAGGCCCGTCTCTACATAAACTGGTCTCATCACATAATAATGACATCACAGCAGCAGCACTGCTGTTAAAGACACAGCTGATGCTGGTACAGCTCTCTGCACCTGCCTTATTCATGTGTTTGTGTGCATGTGTGCACACACTACTCAGTCTATCACTGCTGGTCCCTCATACACAGTCTAGCACTCGCAGCACTGCTCTAAAAAGGTGTGTGTTTCTGTTGTGTGTCTGCACATGTTTCCTCCCTCCCCCACCGTGCTGTTTACCGCGTGACCTCTGAACTCTATACCCTCCCCGTCCAGTGATGTCATTATATGACAGTGACATCATTTCTAATCTACAACCAGTTGCAGCCTGTAGGCCCTCAGCTGAGAACGGAGACATGCTGGGCTCATGGTTTGTGCAGTAACATGCAGAGTAGCATGAATGAGTTCAGACGATGATTTCAGCTTTCTATTGATTATTCTTCCCTGAGAAGAATTTAACCTCTGCGCTGCGTCACCAGCTTTCCCCGCAGTCTGATGTTTGTGTTGTTTCCTAACTGCTACTGAAAACCAATGAACAGATTTCATAACCTCCCCAAAAACCATAAATAATAATTGAACCAAGTCCAGAAATGGCACAGCTTTGTCTCCTGGATTATTTTATACTGTCTCACTCTCCCCACACTTCTGCTGAGTAACCCGTCATCTTTGTGTCAGTGTGATGATTTACAAATAGGTCCTGAAGGTGAGTGAGTGTCCATCAGTTCATGCACTGGAGCTGAAGCACATTTGCAGCAGTGCACCAGCAAGTCTACCTCTGAATGGCCAGAGAAACCAACATGGAGGTTTTGGAGTGACCTAGATCTCCTCAGTAGACTGACATGCTTTGGCATGACTTTAAACAGGCTGTTCATGCTTAAACACTCTTCAGTGCGGCCGAATTAAAACAATTCTCTAAAGACGAGCGAGCCAAACCTGCTCATGCGAGAGGCTCATTGCCCGTTAATGGGCAAAATGCTTCATTCAAATTGTTGTGTCAGGACTTCAGCACAGAGCAGAGTGGTGTATTCATCATCTCAGAGCAGACTTTGCTACTCCACCTTTTCTGAAAGGTGAGGTCAGTAAGAGTGGATGTCAGCAGTATGGACGGTGTAAGCATCATTCATCAAACCACTGACCTCCCGATTGGCAGACGCCCTGCCCTACCTCTTGAGCTGCCCTCAGAACTGGAAACAGTCTCGACGGGACTTTTCATATTGTGATAGTCAGTGAAAACATAATTTGTCCTTCCACATTAGACTCAGCTGTGACTCTACATTAACAGATACACAAGAAGGATCATTGCGTTCAAAGGCTGTTTTATTAGAAGCTGGTAAAGAACGTTTCACGTCTTACAGTTTGAAGTGTGCTGAACAAAGCTGTGTCTGCAGAGCCCGCCATGCTCAGTGAACACAACCTGCAGGAAGGTGCAGGAAACGAGGACGCAGTCTGGACGGGGTGTCGAGGGTGAACGTGTGGTTGCCAGGGGATACGTGTGTATCTGGATGTCACGCTCAGTGGGAGCTGTGGGTTGGAAAATGACCTAGTTTTAACCGGAAACACGGAAACAAAGAGGAGTGGGAGAGGGGAGAAGGCAGAGTGGAGCTGCAGCTGGAAGACCAGCAAATTCACTGGTTTGATTTCCGACAAACACAAAAAGCACAACAGCAGCACTGCAGAGGGGCTACAGTCACGACAGCTGTAGCTTTGTGTGTGTGCGTGCATACTCCTGTATGTTGAGTTTGTAGCAACAGTGTGTGAAATGCTGAACTGTGAACCCCACGCTGCTTGTTGTTGAGCTGTTGTGTTGCATGAAAACAGATTTAAATGAGAGACAGGAGGGCTGAACACACCCACAGTGTCCACAGTGAACCAGGGACAGCTTCACAGGGAAGCTGGCTGCTGGTGATGGCTGGCTAATCGATCTGATTGGAGTATAAAATGTGATTAAACAGCAAATAGCACTGTTCTCGGTTCTCAGGATGTTTCAAGCTTAATGATGAATTGTCTAATCGTAAGGTGTGCAGAGCATCCATCTCCTCGACTCCACCCAGGACAATAACATGAGGTCTGTTACTCGTTGTAGCAGACTTGGCCTTGCTGCTGGCTAATCTTTAGGTAATGTTGCTGTTGAATAAAAAGATGAGAACGTGTACGTCAGAACTCTGAGACACCAGGCCCTTTGTTCTTAGCTCACGTTCCTCCCCACACATTAAATATGTGGCGTCCTGTAGTTGTGGGGATATGATACACCTGCAGCCTGTGTTGGATCAACTCTTTGCTCACCTGTTGATGTTTCAGTCTGTCCTGCATCATAATGTACAAACCATCCCAGCTCACATGAAGCTAAGAAGCTGATCTTACTATGGGAAATATTGGTGACATATTAAATGGCAATTTTCACTTTATTACAGGCAATCGTAAGTTTGCCCATTCCTCTGCCCCACAGCTCACATATGTACATGCTCAGCTTACAAAGCCTGCTCTGGAGCCTTTGCTGCTTCCATGGAGATCACTGGCCACAAACAGCCACTCTGATCTTAACTGGGACTAAAATGATAAGAAATAAATGTGTGAAATATAGAAAGTTCTGGTAGCTCACTGCCCAGACTCTTCACTTTAGCCTGCTTATGTTTTCTTTCTGTAACTGTAGTCGTAAAAAACTGTGATGTCATTTAACTGTTCATTGTTTAATGACTGTGAGGAGTATGAACGGCCATAATGGAGGTTTTCATCAGTCAAACAGTCCAAAGTTTGAGCTTGTTTGTGGTTCAGAATCATAAACGGCTTCAAGCTGACTCAGACACTGAGCCATGGCTCTGTGCCACATGCACACATGTCTGCATCTCTGCCATTCAGACACACTTTATATGCACTTCATGTGATGTCACTGTCAATACTGAACTGCACATCGAGTCTTTTTAAAGGAGGCAGTTTGTGTTGCTGTGATGGACAAGTTTGAAAGTGTTTGTCCTCCACAGTGGAAAATGACTTTACCCAGCTCCCCTGGACCGCTACACTCGCCGTCTCTCTGTGGACTTGGACCGCTACACTCGTCGTCTCTCTCTGTGGACCTGGACCACTACACTCGCCGTCTCTCTCTGTGGACCTGGACCGCTACACTCCCCGTCTCTCTGTGGACCTGGACCGCTACACTCGCCGTCTCTCTCTGTGGACCTGGACCGCTACACTCCCCGTCTCTCTCTGTGGACCTGGACCGCTACACTCCCCGTCTCTCTGTGGACCTGGACCACTACACTCGCCGTCTCTCTCTGTGGACTTGGACCGCTACACTCACCGTCTCTCTCTGTGGACCTGGACCGCTACACTCCCCGTCTCTCTCTGTGGACCTGGACCGCTACACTCCCCGTCTCTCTGTGGACTTGGACCGCTACACTCCCCGTCTCTCTCTGTGGACCTGGACCACTACACTCGCCGTCTCTCTCTGTGGACTTGGACCGCTACACTCCCCGTCTCTCTGTGGACCTGGACCGCTACACTCCCCGTCTCTCTCTGTGGACCTGGACCGCTACACTCGCCGTCTCTCTGTGGACTTGGACCGCTACACTCGCCGTCTCTCTCTGTGGACTTGGACCGCTACACTCCCCGTCTCTCTCTGTGGACCTGGACCGCTACACTCGCCGTCTCTCTCTGTGGACTTGGACCGCTACACTCCCCGTCTCTCTCTGTGGACCTGGACCGCTACACTCGCCGTCTCTCTCTGTGGACTTGGACCGCTACACTCCCCGTCTCTCTCTGTGGACCTGGACCGCTACACTCGCCGTCTCTCTGTGGACCTGGACCGCTACACTCGCCGTCTCTCTCTGTGGACCTAGACCGCTACACTCGCCGTCTCTCTCTGTGGACCTGGACCGCTACACTCGCCGTCTCTCTCTGTGGACCTGGACCGCTACACTCCCCGTCTCTCTGTGGACCTGGACCGCTACACTCGCCGTCTCTCTCTGTGGACTTGGACCGCTACACTCCCCGTCTCTCTCTGTGGACCTGGACCGCTACACTCCCCGTCTCTCTGTGGACCTAGACCGCTACACTCCCCGTCTCTCTGTGGACTTGGACCGCTACACTCGCCGTCTCTCTCTGTGGACTTGGACCGCTACACTCCCCGTCTCTCTCTGTGGACCTGGACCGCTACACTCGCCGTCTCTCTCTGTGGACCTGGACCGCTACACTCCCCGTCTCTCTCTGTGGACTTGGACCGCTACACTCACCGTCTCTCTCTGTGGACCTGGACCGCTACACTCCCTGTCTCTCTGTGGACCTAGACGGCTACATTCGCCGTCTCTCTCTGTGGACCTGGACCGCTACACTCGCCGTCTCTCTCTGTGGACTTGGACCGCTACACTCGCCGTCTCTCTCTGTGGACCTGGACCGCTACACTCCCCGTCTCTCTCTGTGGACTTGGACCGCTACACTCGCCGTCTCTCTCTGTGGACCTGGACCGCTACACTCACCGTCTCTCTCTGTGGACCTAGACGGCTACATTCGCCGTCTCTCTCTGTGGACCTGGACCGCTACACTCGCCGTCTCTCTCTGTGGACTTGGACCGCTACACTCGCCGTCTCTCTCTGTGGACCTGGACCGCTACACTCCCCGTCTCTCTCTGTGGACCTGGACCGCTACACTCACCGTCTCTCTCTGTGGACCTGGACCGCTACACTCCCCGTCTCTCTCTGTGGACCTGGACCGCTACACTCACCGTCTCTCTCTGTGGACTTGGACCGCTACACTCGCCGTCTCTCTCTGTGGACTTGGACCGCTACACTCGCCGTCTCTCTCTGTGGACCTGGACCGCTACACTCACCGTCTCTCTCTGTGGACCTGGACCGCTACACTCCCCGTCTCTCTGTGGACCTGGACCGCTACACTCCCCGTCTCTCTCTGTGGACCTGGACCGCTACACTCCCCGTCTCTCTCTGTGGACCTGGACCGCTACACTCCCCGTCTCTCTCTGTGGACCTGGACCGCTACACTCCCCGTCTCTCTCTGTGGACTTGGACCGCTACACTCCCCGTCTCTCTGTGGACCTAGACCGCTACACTCGCCGTCTCTCTCTGTGGACCTGGACCGCTACACTCCCCGTCTCTCTGTGGACCTGGACCGCTACACTCGCCGTCTCTCTCTGTGGACTTGGACCGCTACACTCGCCGTCTCTCTCTGTGGACTTGGACCGCTACACTCGCCGTCTCTCTCTGTGGACCTGGACCGCTACACTCACCGTCTCTCTCTGTGGACTTGGACCGCTACACTCGCCGTCTCTCTCTGTGGACCTGGACCGCTACACTCACCGTCTCTCTGTGGACCTAGACGGCTACATTCGCCGTCTCTCTCTGTGGACCTGGACCGCTACACTCGCCGTCTCTCTCTGTGGACTTGGACCGCTACACTCGCCGTCTCTCTCTGTGGACCTGGACCGCTACACTCCCCGTCTCTCTCTGTGGACCTGGACCGCTACACTCCCCGTCTCTCTCTGTGGACTTGGACCGCTACACTCACCGTCTCTCTCTGTGGACCTGGACCGCTACACTCCCTGTCTCTCTGTGGACCTAGACGGCTACATTCGCCGTCTCTCTCTGTGGACCTGGACCGCTACACTCGCCGTCTCTCTCTGTGGACTTGGACCGCTACACTCCCCGTCTCTCTCTGTGGACCTGGACCGCTACACTCCCCGTCTCTCTGTGGACCTGGACCGCTACACTCCCCGTCTCTCTCTGTGGACCTGGACCGCTACACTCGCCGTCTCTCTGTGGACCTGGACCGCTACACTCGCCGTCTTCTCTGCAGCTCCAGTGGTCTCCACCCTGCTACCTGCAGCTATTAAGAAAGAAAATGGATTTCCAGTTTCAGTTGTGCAATCACGCCTTCATTTTTTCCACTGTGGTGGAAACAGCTGTGCTTCAACATTAGCAGAATAATGACATATTTTATTTATTTATTATTTTTTTTATTTAACCTTTATTTAACCAGGAATGTCCCGTTGAGATCAAAAACCTCTATTTCAAGGGAGTCCTGGCCAAGAGGCAGCACATTTCAAAACAAATACATACGAACAAACAAAGTTAAAATTACACAAAACAATTACACATTATTGAGGCAGTCTGTAGGCCTTTGAGTTTAGTTTTAAAAACATTTAAAGACAACAATTCAGTCAGTTTCCAGTCTTTCTGTAACAGATTCCACAAAAAAGGCGCAGAGTGGACAAAGGCTTTCTTACCCAGCTCTGTGTGGACAAGGGGAACAGACAGCAGCAGCTGATCATTTGAACGTAAGGAGTAAGAACCACTATTTGTCCTTGTGAGCAAAGTACAAATATAAGGAGGCAGCAATCCAAGCATAGCTTTGTAAATAAAAGTGTACCAATGCCCCTGTCTTCTAATGGCCAAAGAAGGCCATTTTACTCTTAAGTACAAATCACAGTGATGGGTCAGGTATTTACAATTGGTAATAAACCTCAAGGAAGCATGATCCATCGTGTCCAACATTAGAAGACATGAAGAAGAAGCGTTCATATACAGAATGTCACCATAATCTAACACAGATAAAGGTTGCAGTGACAAGACGTTTTTTTACTGCAAAAGAAAAGCACTGCTTATTACGGAAGAAAAAACGAAGTTTAAGTCTCAGTTTCTTTACTAGTCTCTCTATATGTGGTTTAAAGGTGAAGGAGTCATCAATCCAGACACCAAGGTATTTATATTCATGAACCATCTCTATGACATTTCCTTCAAGGGTGGACACCACTGGAATAGGCTCCGGGACCTTCTTTGACTTAGAAAACAACATTAGCTTAGTCTTGTCAGCATTGAGAACTAATTTTAGCTGAATAAGTGAATGCTGGAAAGCAACAAAGGCTTTCTGTAGGGTTTCAATGGCCTGAGCAAGAGATGATCCATAACAGTAAATAACTGTGTCATCAGCATAAGAATGCAAATTTGTGTCTGAGACATTTTGACTCAAGTCATTGATATATAAAAGGAACAGAAGGCGACACAATCACTAATGCATACTGTCACGGCCCGCGAGGGCAGACCGTGTGGAGAGTGTTTGGTGGATCCAGGTGCGGACACAGACGCAGGAGGCAAAACTTGTGCTAAGCTCAAAGCGAGCCTTTAATCAGGGCTGACACAGAAGGCAAAATAACAAACCACAAACTATGGGAAAACTAAAGACCTAAACTGGGAGTAACTAAGGCTATAAACGAAGACCAGGACTGAACTATGACGAAGTACTGCGGACAGACTATGAACACGACATGAGAAACTGTGAACGAGATCTCGGTGCTGGCACATGAAGGTGCAGGCAAACATGACTGGAGAAAGTGACTATGAACATGTCCAATACTGAATCTTGCAGACTAGAATCATGACGTGCAGCTAGAAATAACAGGGCGCATGAACAGACGACGCGACACTGACACGAAGACACACTGGGCTAAAATACACAGAGGAAGTCATCAAGTCATCAAGGAATTAGAGACAGAAGGGAACACAGCTAGAAACACTGACATAAGACAGGAACATGAACCTTCAGAGTAAAACAGGAAACAAGACAGCACTAAACAAAGACGCAGACACGACACAGAGACAGACTAGACACTGAACTAAACCTGCAATAAACATGAGAACACAAAACCTACGAACTAATCCCTGAACAAGAAGAACTGAAACAAAGAGTCATAATCATCAGCATCATAATAAGGAAAGAATCCAAAATGCAAAAACACACCAAAACATAGCGACTCAAAATACTGGGTCAAGCTGAGCCAGAACCGCGGCAGCATAAATAACAATGATTCTTTTCGTAGTGTGGTCTGTGAGTGCATGTGTGAAACACAGAAGTGTAAGCTCAGCTTACCACAGAGTCCACCAGTCAGACCATGTGTAACAGTGTGTGTTGTTGTGTACTGTACATGTTTCATACAAAGAGACAAAGAAAGAAGGAAAAGAACATGCTGGAGTCCCAAAGGCAGCACCTGGTGCACAGATGAGCTCTCCGAAAGCACAAGCACACACACAAAGTCCTCAGGCATACAACAGTGTGTGAGTGTGCACACGCTGTTAGGGTAGGTACAATATCTGACCGGCTGAATAAATCCTTTTCCCTCCCCAACAACTGTGTCTCTATTTGGGGAAAATCCACAGAAACATGAGTGGGTTTGTGTACTGGGAGCTTCAACCTGACCCAGTGTGCAGGCTTCTCCATGCTTCTGCATTAGCTGAACAGAAGAGGGAAAGCTGTGTGGAAACTGATAAACTATACAAAGTGCATTAATCTGTGTTCTCTCTGCTTCTCACCAGGCCTGCAAAGTGCTTCTCACACAGTGAGTGGACGAGGAAGCTGTCCACATACGTGAACGTGAGTCACTGATTGTCTCTTTCTTACTGGTACTCACTGGTGGACCACAGGAGTCCCAGTGTGACAGGTTAGTCTTGATGCATGACAGAGGTTACTGTAGCTGCATTCATGTAAAATTCCAAATGTCGCTCTTTGGCGTATAACTTAGAGCTTAGATAACTGAGCGCTGTACACAGCAGAGTGATCTGGGACAGAATGAAGAGCAGCAGTGAAAGGAAGATGACAGGTAGCCGTGTCATGACAGCACGTTACAATGAGCTGCTGGTGGCAGAGCTGAAGATAAACACAAATAAATAAACACAAGTAAACAGAGCATTTAAATACACTTTTACACTACAGTCTCATGTAACAGGCAAAGTTTAGTTACAGGTCTCCAAAAGTTGATTCTGTTCATCTGGACGTAGCGTTTTGTGGGAGAAACGTTTCGTCACTCATCCAGGTGACTTGCTGGTCATGAGAATTTGCATAATTACGATTAAGGAACTGACCTCCCAGCCCATTGTTCCTTCAGTGGGCTGGTTTCAGTCATTATGCAAATGTGCTGTTTATAAGATTGAAACCTGCAGTCAGCTGAGACTGAAGACGTCACCTGATGATGACGAAACGTTTGTGCCACAAAACGCCTCATCCAGATGAACATAATCAGCTTTTGGAGATTTACTTACCTGGATGATTGAAAATGCATCAAGGCGTTTAGTTACAGGTCTTTCAAGAACGTTAGTCTTTGTTTTTAAACGTACAGATCGTACAAGTCCATTTTTGTCACGAATGGTTTCCAGAACTCTCCCAAGTGGCCAGGAACCACGTGGTGCAGAGGAATCCATTATAATGACTATATCTCCAGGTTTTAGACTCTTCTTCTTTTGGTTCCATTTTTGTCTCTCCTGTAACCAAGGCGACTATTCACGTAGCCATCGTTTCCAAAGATCTGAGAAGTACTGAGCCTGTTTCCATCTTCTCTTCAGATACATATCCTGAGGGTCAAATCAGGAGGATGTGATTTGGTGTAAGTGGCTCTGGGGCTTTTGGATCATCAGAAAGCTTTGTGATGGGTCTGTCATTTAAAATTGCTTCAGTTTCACACTGAACTGTATTTAATCCATCGCCGTCCAACTGTTGTTGCTGAAGAACGGATCTCAGAATCTTTCTGACCATACGGATTATCCATTCCCAAATTCCACCATGTTGTGATGCTCCAGGCGGATTAAAACTCCAAACAGCTTCAATTTGGGTATGTTTCAGCGATTTAAGAGCCTCTCTTAACTCTGTCTGCTCCAACAAAATTGGTTCCATTGTCCGATTGGATGCGAGCGACTTGACCTCTCCAACTCACAAAACGGCGCAAAGCATTATGCAGGCATCTGTGCTTGGAGAGCTAGCCACTTCCAAGTGCACCGCTCAGCTGGCTAAACAGGTGAAAATGACTCCATAACGTTTAGCTGTACCTCGTCCTCTTTTCACTTCACCGACGTTGGTGAGTGGTGGGTTATCTGGCAAAATTCTTTCCTTGGGTAAATCTGCCATCTTTTGCTCCAAGGCCTTTCCAGGATATTTTCTGCAAAAATTACATTCTGCAATAACCTTCCTTACAGCCGAGTTGGCCTTTGTGATCCAGTATTTTCTCCTTAGTGTGGATAAGGTGTGGTTACGACCGCTATGACCAAGCTGTTGATGAATGTGCTTTAGGATGAGACTTGCTACATGTTGATCCTTTGCAAGAACAAAGGGATGCTTCATTTCTTCTGGTAAGGAGCCCTTTGTCAGTCGTCCCCCAACTCTTAAGAGGCCTTCATCATCAAGATAAGGGTCTAATCTATAAATTGAGCTGTGCCTGCTCACAGAACCTTTCCCACTTGACAACGTAGCAATCTCCTCTCCAAATCTTTGTTGCTGGCAAAATCTGATAACGGCAAGCGCCGCTTCCAGAAGATCCTTTGAGGATAGACCATACAGTTGCGTTTTCTTTACTTTCTCCTTTGTAGTACCTCTACAAATTAGATTATTTGAGTTAGGTTGCGGTCTTCTTTTCTTATCTCTCATTGAAGGAAGGATTGCCTTCAGTCTAAGGAACCAAGCAACAGCAACCTTGAGCCTTCTCCAGTCTGAGAAGTACACCATCAATTGACATGTAGCATCAAGCAAGTCTTTTACTTGAGTAACATTCACTGTGGCCTCACCTTTGACTTCAGGGTCCTCTGGTTCTAAGGAGCATTCATTAGACTGGTCGGCCAATCACTTTCTGGCTACTGCAGAAAGCTTGGTCCTTCGATCCAGCGGCTGCTATGTGCAATGTTCCCAGCCTTCAGCCCTCTTGTAGCATCATCTGCTGGATTTTCCTTTGAGCTTACATATCCCCATTGTGATCGTTTAGTCGCAATGAATAAGACTGTTTGCCACAAAGGTAAGTAAACGTTTATCCTCATTCATTATGTATTTGAGTACAGATGTACTATCTGTCCAAAATACGGATTGCTTGAGTTTCATTCTCAACTGAGTCCTTAACATGAGATCCACTCGGACGGCAACTACAGCAGCTGTTAGTTCCAGATGTGGAATAGTGACAGGTTTTAGAGGTGTAACCCTTGCCTTGCCCATCAAGAATGCTACATGGATGGATTTCCTACTGTCTTGCATGCGCAGATATCCAGATTCACCGGCATCTGAAAAATGGTGTAGCTGTGCATGTGTGAGAGGTCCGAACTCTCTTGGTTGTATACACCTTTTAACCTTGAAATAAGAAAGCATTTGCAAATCACTGAGCCAACTTTTCCACTTTTGCAACATGTTTTGGGGTATTGGTTCATCCCATCCCAGTTTCCTTTTGCAAAGCTCCTGCTGCATTCTTTTGGCAGGCAGCAGGACTGGTGCAAGAAATCCCAATGGATCGTAAATAGAGCCTGATGTTGACAACATTCCACATCTAGTACAAGATTTTTGAGGAACACGGTAAACTGATTCTTATACAGCGCTATTCTCCTCTCGGAGTACTCATAGCGCTCTATACAACATGCCACATTCACCCATTCATACAAGCACTTCTAAACACAAGTGCAAACTAATCTGCATTCACACACATTCATACTCCAATGAACGCATCAGAGGGCAACTTGGGGTTAGTATCTTGTCCAAGGATATTTGACATGCAGACTGGGGAAGCCAAGGATTGAACCACCAACCTTCCAATCAGTAGCTGATCTGCTCTACCACCTGAGCCACAGTTATCCCCAAACATCCATTTTATTGTTGAATTTATCAGTTTCCACACACACTGCACGCCCAGAGCTCTTTCTACAGGAAGTTTGTCTCTATCAAGATTTAATTATTTTCTTTGCAACAGCGTGCAATTGTTACTGACCCACTTGGTCAGTGTAAATCCTCCCCTTTGACAAAGTGCTGAAAGATCTTTGACCAAATCAACAGCATCTGAGGTGGAGGCCCCACTCTTCAAACAGTCGTCCACATAGAAGTTCTCTTTTACTGCTTCACATACCTTGTCTAGGAATTCAGTTTGATTGTCCTCAGCTGTTTTTCTCAAAGCGAAACTGGCACAGCTCGGGGAAGATACTTCACCGAACAGATGAACGCGAAACTCAGTTATGTCCTTTATTGTCTTTATGTCACCCATAAATGCGACTGGATCCTGTCGAAATCTAAGCAAAACCCCATCAATGAGCTTGTGAGAGCTGCTTGTTTAATGATGTCCCCTGGAATGATGCCCCACAGTCAAATGCAATTCTTATAGATCCTTCCTGGGACGATGAGAAATGTACCACTTGTTTCCATTTTTGTAAGCCGTTTGCTCTGCATATCCGTTACTTATCATCTCGTCCATGAAGCTTTTATATTATTTATGCAACTGTTCATTGTTGAGAAGTTTTTGTTTTAGACTTTGCAATCTTTGTTTCACTATGAAGAAATTGTTTGGCATCTTTATGTTATCCTTTTTAAAAGGTAACTTCAGTCAGTAGTGTCCATTTTCCATTGTTGCAGATTCTTCCATGATCTTCATGAACTCTCTTGACAAACCCTTTTCCTCTATAACCTTTTCATTAAAATCATATTTTAAAGTGATAAATCGATAAATGTACTATTCTTAGTTAGCATATTGTCTGTCTTGTCTTAATGTTGGTTTATAATGGAGCACTGTAACAAAAAATAATTTCCCCCAGGGATCAATAAAGTATTCTGATTCTGATTCTGATTCTGAAAGCTCCTGGTACCAACGGTCTTGCATACAGTGTTTAGTGTGTTAAATGCTAAATGCTGTTTATCACATATAAGACCTGCAAACCACAGTGCTTTAACGATTCCTCTACAATATTAAGACAAGAGGAATAATTCGCCAGTCCAATGATCTTAAATCCAAAACAACCCTTAAAGCACAAAATAAAGTTGGTAATAAGATAATGTTCAGATGATCCTTTTCCTCATTATTATGTCTGAACACTTTTCTAAACTCCTCCACATTCTGTTTTGTGAACCAACACCTGTGATAAGACTGAGCCCAGCGCTCATGCTTGGGTTTGTTTCTGGGCTGCACTCTCTAGGGACGCACACAGGGACTCACACAGGGACGCACACAGGGACTCACACAGGGACTCACACAGGGACTCACACAGGGATGCACACAGGGACTCACACAGGGACTCACACAGGGATGCACACAGGGACTCACACAGGGACTCACACAGGGACGCACACAGGGACTCACACAGGGATGCACACAGGGACTCACACAGGGACTCACACAGGGACGCACACAGGGACTCACACAGGGACTCACACAGGGACTCAGCTGTGAATGTAGGCCAGGCCAACAAACAGCTCTGCATGCCAGAATGGGTCTATGCAGCTACACACTCAGCCCCCACCCCCACACCACACACACACACGCACACAGACACACACACACACACACACACGCACACACACACACACACACACACACGCACACACACACACACGTGTCTGTTGTACATACACTGTCAGTCTACTGTCTTCATCTAATGCGTCTCTCTCTGTCTGCCCGCTCGCAGGTTATCGGCTGTCAGGACAGAGTCTGGCCAACTTTGAGGGGCAAACTCAGCCATTTGGAGGGACAGAGATGTTGTGGCAGGACAAGCATGCAGCCCTGACTTTCATGTCATTACTGCTGCTACTGTGGCAGGAAGCAGCACCCATTGAAGTCCCAGAAGACCGTAAGTCACCCAAATGGGTGGAATTAATATAGTACATACTTACACATGCAAGCTATAACAGTGGTTCTCTACTGGCCATGAAAACACATCAGTTCTGCTGGACAGTGGGTTCACATCTCTTGCTGTGACTGGACAAAAGTAAAGCTGCTCCCTTTGTAAAGAGTCACCCTGCAGGTTTGATGTTTTTATGCCAGATGCAACCTGAAAAGCATCTGTGCATCATCTTGGGACTGAACTGGAGGTCTTTGGCCTGTTATGCAAATGTGTAAACCACTACAGGGAATTATTAGGCAAATGAGTATTTTGTCCACATCATCCTCTTCATGCATGTTGTCTTACTCCAAGCTGTGTAGGCTCGAAAGCCTACTACCAATTAAGCATATTAGGTGATGTGCATCTCTGTAATGAGAAGGGGTGTGGTCTAATGACATCAACACCCTATATCAGGTGTGCATAATTATTAGGCAACGTCCTTTCCTTTGGCAAAATGGGTCAAAAGAAGGACTTGACAGGCTCAGAAAAGTCAAAAATAGTGAGATATCTTGCAGAGGGATGCAGCAGTCTCAAAATTGCAAAGCTTCTGAAGCGTGATCATCGAACAATCAAGCGTTTCATTCAAAATAGTCAACAGGGTCGCAAGAAGCGTGTGGAAAAACCAAGGAGCAAAATAACTGCCCATGAACTGAGAAAAGTCAAGCGTGCAGCTGCCAAGATGCCACTTGCCACCAGTTTGGCCATATTTCAGAGCTGCAACATCACTGGAGTGCCCAAAAGCACAAGGTGTGCAATACTCAGAGTCATGGCCAAGGTAAGAAAGGCTGAAAGACGACCACCACTGAACAAGACACACAAGCTGAAACGTCAAGACTGGGCCAAGAAATATCTCAAGACTGGTTTTTCTAAGGTTTTATGGACTGATGAAATGAGAGTGAGTCTTGATGGGCCAGATGGATGGGCCCGTGGCTGGATTGGTAAAGGGCAGAGAGCTCCAGTCCGACTCAGACGCCAGCAAGGTGGAGGTGGAGTACTGGTTTGGGCTGGTATCATCAAAGATGAGCTTGTGGGGCCTTTTCGGGTTGAGGATGGAGTCAAGCTCAACTCCCAGTCCTACTGCCAGTTTCTGGAAGACACCTTCTTCAAGCAGTGGTACAGGAAGAAGTCTGCATCCTTCAAGAAAAACATGATTTTCATGCAGGACAATGCTCCATCACACGCGTCCAAGTACTCCACAGCGTGGCTGCAAGAAAGGGTATAAAAGAAGAAAAACTAATGACATGGCCTCCTTGTTCACCTGATCTGAACCCCATTGAGAACCTGTGGTCCATCATCAAATGTGAGATTTACAAGGAGGGAAAACAGTACACCTCTCTGAACAGTGTCTGGGAGGCTGTGGTTGCTGCTGCACGCAATGTTGATGGTGAACAGATCAAAACACTGACAGAATCCATGGATGGCAGGCTTTTGAGTGTCCTTGCAAAGAAAGGTGGCTATATTGGTCGCTGATTTGTTTTTGTTTTGTTTTTGAATGTCAGAAATGTATATTTGTGAATGTGGAGATGTTATATTGGTTTCACTGGTAAAAATAAATCATTGAAATGGGTATATATTTGTTTTTTGTTAAGTTGCCTAATAATTATGCACAGTAATAGTCACCTGCACACACAGATATCCCCCTAAAATAGCTAAAACTAAAAACAAACTAAAAACTACTTCCAAAAACATTCAGCTTTGATGTTAATGAGTTTTTTGGGTTCATTGAGAACATGGTTGTTGTTCAATAATAAAATTATTCCTCAAAAATACAACTTGCCTAATAATTCTGCACTCCCTGTATATCCAGTAATGCACTTGTGAGATCTAAAAAGAGAAAAAAGTACTTTCAAGATAAAAATAGGGTCTGTGAAGATATGTATAGATCAATTCAATTCAATTCTTTATTTATTTGTCACATGTAGTTATAACTAGTACAACACACAGTGAAATGTTTTTTCCGGCTAAAAAGTACTCCCCCCCCCGACTGTGCATCTTACTAAACTTATAATAAAAAAATATCTATATAAAAGTATAAAAATGTATAATATCGTGCAAAATATTACGCTGTAATAGTTAAGAGCTATAGTGTACGTATTTACGTAAATACAGATGTAAATGATAAAATACAAATAAAAATAAGGATAAAACTCAAAAGAAAATTATATACTGTGTATGGAATTGTCCATCATGTTGTCCGATTTGTGTTTTGATTGAGGAGTCTCACTGTTTGTGGGTAAAAACTCCTCCTGAACCTTTCAGTTCTTGTTTTCAGGCTGCAGAGGCGTTTCCCTGACCTCAGTGGCCTGAACAGTTTGTAAGCGGGATGGCTGGAGTCGTTAGTGATCCTGATGGCCCGGGATCTGCACCTTTCAGCGTAGATGTCCTGCAGTGTTGGTAAAGATGTTCCCATAGTGCGTTCAGCTGTGCGCACGACCCTCTGCAGGGCTTTCTGTTGCTGTACTGTGCAGTTCCCGTACCACACCGTGATGTTATTACACAGGATGCTCTCAATGACCCCGGTGTAGAATCTCCTCTGGATGTTCTTGGAGATCTTAAACCTCTTTAAACGCCTCAGATGATAGAGGCGCTGTCTGCCTTTGCTGATGAGGAAGTCCGTATGTGTGTTCCAATTAAGGTCCTCGTTGATATAAACACCGAGGTATTTAAAATTAGAGACTTTCTCCACAGGGTTTCCATTGATCTGAATTGGGGTGTGAGTTTTCTCGCCTCTCTGTCTCCTAAAATCAATCACCATCTCCTTTGTTTTGCTGATATTCATGGAGAGGTGGTTTGCCACACACCACTTTGCTAATCCGTCCACCTCGCTTCGGTAGGCCCTCTCGTCAGATCTGATCTATAAGTCTTGAAATGTGTATATAAAAAAAGAAATCAGCAACTTCAAATGGAGCCTCCTATTAACACTTCCTCGAGCTTCCACCTTTTGGTGAAAGTAGATGATTTTTGGTGCAATTTTGGTGCACTTATTTGATAACGTTGTACTTGGCATGTGGACCTGACTCCAAAGCTTTATATGGAGACGGCTTGTCTGCAGGAAACCAAAGCAGTCCTTTCTCAACATGATCTAACCCTGTCTGCTACCTGAGGGCCCTTTACTGAGAACACCTGCTTCCATACTACAGATGAATGTACCCACATGATCGTTCCTTGAAATGATTGGCTCTGCTCGTGCTTGCTGGGTTAGCTCAACATAGCAAAGCTACAGTGACACTTGGCAGAGCTGGTTGTAGACAGTCACACCTACATGGAGTACTTCATGAATTTTTACCACTGTTAAATATTGTTGTTGACCCACTTAAAATGAGCTTAGTGGGCCAGTTGGGAACCACTGAGCTGTGTATGATAACAGCTGTAACATAGTACAATATTAATGTGTATTTGTCTCTAATATGATTAACAATCACAACTTGTGCATCTTATTCTGTTTCTCCTTGGCGTTACTTTGGACTAACAGCAAAGATCCAGCAAGACTGTAAGTGTTCTAACATGTTTTTGTCCCCACGTTCAGTACAGAGCAAACCTGTTGTCCTTCACTCAGAGGGTCATATATGGTTGTTTTAACAAAGCCAGTGGCATTCTTTAAAAAAGGTCCAAACTGTAATATTAAAGCAGCGCTGTGACTCCATCAACACCGTCATGAATCCTCACTTAAGACCAGATTTGAATGCACTGGGGGATCATCATCATTGTCAAGTGCAAAGTTTAAAGTCAAGAGTACAATAAACATATTTTAACCTCATACACAGTCTAAACCTGACCAAGCAGTCGCAAGTGAAAGCAAAAGTATGCACTTAGTAAGCCAAAGTGAGCACGTGCAGTAAAAACATAAGAGCCTTCAATGTCACTCCTGCAACATCCTCTGAATAGAGGCCATATTAGGAGGCTGCACTGTTTGCATGTGCTTCTATATGACAGTCTGGGTCTTTCTGACGTGTCATTGACTTCGTTAAAAGTAAAATTGGGAAACATTCTGCTGATGACCTGACTTTGTAGGGCATGCACATTTGTGATGCAGCATGTGAAAAAGTGAGCCAAGCACAAATCAATCAAGGACATCTCAACTTTCTTTTATTTCCATCTCAGCAAATATCTCTCAAACTTAGAAAAATGGAATTTATTGAACAGTTTCTGATAAACAATGCTCTATCTAGTCCCAGGTCGTCCTTGTGGAGCCCCCCCTCACATAACATTCCCATACTAAACTCAACAGTCTAGTGTAAATGTACTAGAGTTTTCATCAGACGCTGATTTATGGGCCTGCTACAAGTGACTGTTTGTCTGTTTGCATTATTACTAAAGCACAGTAATAATAGAAAGTGTTCAACATCTTAAACATTCATAGAAAGCATCAAATGCCATACCATGATGGCTCTTTACAAATATAATGCTGTGTTTTCTTCCAGTGGATGTGATTAGGTGGTGAACCTCTACTAAAGCTACTGTCTTGTTTCTCTCTCCCAGTGAAGCAGCCCCCAACTATCATGAAACAGTCAGTAAAGAACTACATTGTGGACCCCAGAGATAACATCATCATTGAGTGTGAGGCCAAGGGCAACCCAGTGCCAACGTAAGCTCACACACACTCCCAACATGAGTCATGGTAAAAACAAAGCATCCATAAAGAACAACGAATGACACAGTGGAGTTACTTGTTTGTACACATTAAGCCAAAATGCAGATGTACTGTGTGAAAAACATTGAGGTTTTGTATATAACTTCCATGTAATCAGTTTCTCACACCATTATGGAAGGATTTTGGCACATCTTCCTGTTGCTGTGGTGCAACATTGTTGAGTGTCGTCACAGCTTTGTAGGCATTCACCTCCCGGCCGTGTCGACGTCCAGCCACGCTGTTCCACTTTGCTTGATGGATCTTGACTGGGCCGTAGACTTTCTATAGCTTTGAGCTCTGGAGACTGGCTAGGCCGCCATTTACCATGAATTATACAATATTGTCACGGCTGGGGGCAGTCGTGTGGTGTATTGAAAAAAGGATCCAAAATGCAGGCACTGGCTGGGGTGCGAGTGAGTGTTTATTTACAGCGGTGAGAAGGTGACAAAACAGTAGTGATGGGACGTTCTGTATCGAGGCTTCGGAGCGTGTGTCGAGTAATGGAGGGGGCGTTTCCGCGAAGCGCGTATCGAGGCTTGCTTCATTTATGGGAGGAGCTGAAAATGATGACGTCCGAAGCCTCGCTGCCCGGCTGTACCACGTGACTGGTTCATGAAGCGGTTCGAACTTTGCCGCAAATAATCATTTTCCATACTGCCAGCATAAATATACACAGTATACTGCCATCACTACAATATACATGTTTTACACACTCCTTTTGTTGTTGACATTTACAGGCTGTGTGCAAAATGCCACACTCTTCAAATTCATGCCAGCTATTATTTTTACGTCCAGTAGGTGTCCTGCTAGAGCAAATGAAGCTTCATGAAGCTTCGCGTTGGGGTGAACCAATTGGATGAAAAGCTCCAGTGCTTCATGGGGCTTCATCTGCCCATCACTACAAAACAGGAAGAGCAGAGCGGGGAGTAAACAAACCTAAACTGGGAAAACTAAAGAACAAAACTTAAACCAGACACTCACGGGAGGAGGAGCGAAATGCACGCAGAGAGACGCAGAATGAATACCAGGTAACAGAATAATGCAGCCGGACATGGACCTAAACAGACGACGCAACAGAGAGCACAGGAAAACACAGGGCTTAAATACACGGGGAGTAATCAGGGAATGGGCCACAGGAGGGAGACACAGCTGGGAGCAATTAGGCTAACGAGACAGGGGAGAGGTAAAACTGAACACACTGACATGAGACATGAACTTTCAGAATAAAACAGGAAACTAACAGACACAGTGAACCAGACAGGACACTGAACTTGACAGGCAGACTCATGAGCAGACACAATAACACCATGGACAGACAGAGGGAACACAGAAGTGGGAGCAGGCAGGCAAAGAACAGAAACCTAACAAATGGCAAAATCACAACAGAATACACACTCGGAATGAACAAAAGCATAAGGAAACACAAAACACTGAGTCCTCAGACTCAGGACCATGACAAATAAATTCCATTTGTGAATCATTGCACCAAAAGCTGCCACCATGTCACCGAGCTTCTTGCTGATGGTCTTGTCCATTCCAGTCTTATGTGGGTCTACAGTCTTGTGACATGCTTTGACAGCTCTTCGTCCTTGCCCATGGTGATGGAGAGGTTGGAATGGAAGAAAATGCTCCTGTGGACAGGTGTGCTTTATACATACACTGAACAAAAATATAAACGCAACACCTTTGTTACTGCTCCCATTCTCCATGGGATGGACGTAGAGACCTAAAATTCATTCCAGATACACAATATAACCATCCCTCCCAAACAGTGGTCACAAATCAGTCCAAATGTGTGGTAGTCGGCACATCTGCTATATTGAGATAATCCATCCCACCTCACAGGTGTGCCACATCAGGATGCTGATCTGACATCATGAGTAGTGCACAGGTGTACCTCAGACTGCCCACAACAAAAGGCCACCCTGGAATGTGCAGTTTTGGTTCACAGCAAAATGCCACAGATGCCACAAGCAATGAGGGAGCGTGCAATTGGCATGCTGACAGCAGGAATGTCAACCAGATCTGTCGCCCGTGCATTGAATGTTCATTTCTCAACCATAAGCCGTCTCCACAGGCGTTTCAGAGAATATGGCAGCACATCCAACCGGCCTCACAACCGCAGACCTCGTGTAACCACACCAGCCCAGGACCTCCACATCCAGCAGGTTCACCTCCAAGATCGTCTGAGACCAGCCACCCAGACAGCTGCTGGAACAATTGGTTTGCACAACCAAACAATTTCTGCACAAACTGTCAGAAACCGTCTCAGGGACGCTCAACTGCATGCCCGTCGTCCTCATCGGGGTCTTGACCTGACTCCAGCTCGTCGCCGTAACAGACTTGTGTGGGCAAATGCTCACATTCGATGGCGTCTGGCACGTTGGAGAGGTGTGCGCTTCACGGATGAATCATGGTTCACATTGTTCAGGGCAGATGGCAGCTGAGAATGTCCCAGTTCTTGCATGGCCAGCATACTCACCGGACATGTCACCCATTGAGCATGTTCGGGATGTGCTTGACCGGCGTATACGACAGCGTGTACCAGTTCCCACGAATATCCAACAACCTCGCACAGCCATTGAAGTGGAGTGGACCAACATTCCACAGGCCACAATTGACAATCTGATAGACTCCATGCGACGATGTGTTGCACTGCATGAGGCAAATGGTGGTCACACCAGATACTGACCGGTTCTGGGTCCCCAGACCCCCAATAGCGCAAAAAACTGCACATTCCAGGGTGGCCTTTTGTTGTGGGCAGTCTGAGGTACACCTGTGCACTACTCATGATGTCAGATCAGCATCCTGATGTGGCACACCTGTGAGGTGGGATGGATTATCTCAATATGGCAGATGTGCCCACTACCACACATTTGGACTGATTTGTGACCACTGTTTGGGAGGGATGGTTATATTGTGTATCTGGAATGAATTTTAGGTCTCTACGTCCATCCCATGGGGAATGGGAGCAGTAACAAAGGTGTTGCGTTTATATTTTTGTTCAGTGTATAATGAGATTGGACGAGGAGTTTTTGTAATGGATTGACTGATTACAGTCTCTGTGCCACTGAGCCAGTCTGTGGGAACCAGAATTCTGGCTGGTTTGTAGGGGATCAATACTTGTTTCACTCAGTGACATCCACTTCAATATATAACCTTTATGTAATGTGCTTTTTCTGGATTTTTGGTTGATATTCTGTCTCTCTCCATTAAAATTGCACTACCATAAAAATTAGAGCTTGTTCATTTCTGTATCAGTGAGCAAACTTACAAATTACCGTCTTTACTGTCATAGAACAAGAACAATATTCTATGTAAGCATTCTACTTTTTTACTCCTGCTACTTTAATACTGTTTATTCTCTGGTCCAGCTGATGGTGGCCAGCTGAAGCGGTGACTCAGGAGCAACATCAAAGGGCCACAGGGAATAGTTATGGACAAAAGGCTTTTATATGGACACATGTGCACTTTGTATGTTGCAACAGGGAGGAAACGGAAGTCTGGGAACTGCACAGGTCTAGAGAAGCAGGCTCAAGGGGACAGACATAAGTTAGTCCAGGTGATTTTTTGCAGAGGATTTCAAAAAGGATTTCCCCACGAGGGAAGACGCTGTTGAAGGGTAAGCAGGCAGGTTGTAGAGGTGAGTATAATAATCTAGCAGAGACTGGGCTGCAGAGCTGGTTTATTTATACTGCAGCTGATGAGGCTGACAAGGGAGTGGAGAGGCTCCAAGCACCACCCAAAGGCTTGTACAAGACCTCAACCTTTCCTAGGCTCAGAGAGTTAAAAACATACACAGTCCATTGGCAGACTATGGCAATCCTCCCTACTCAAAGGCCATCTACAGGCCGAGTACCGGACTGCACCACCTGAGACCTAGTGAAGTCTGTGATGAGGGAACCACAGATGAGGAACCTTCTCAGGTTCCTACCCTTCCAGGTGACGAGGTCGGTCAGAGGAGACATCAAGGGCTTATAGTCTCAGCCGGCATACAACACAGTAATGGCATGTGTAGAACAACTGTAGAACGGTAAAAGTTCACCAGCACCGACTGATTCCTCCTTAAACCCTTGAAAAAGTGCAGCTGCTGCTGGGCCGTCTCCACAACAGGGGTTGAAAGAGCCTCAGAGATGTGAGATCTTAAAAGGTTTGGGTCAAGGAAAAGCCAGAAGAGAGCATTGGAGTAAATTATGGGAACCACAAGATACAGACGTTTGGATCAATAAAGCCATCCATGGTTTTAGATTAATCTGTTTACAATTCAGCTCTGCTCAGCACCGAGGCTCATACACAAATGAGCTGTCACATTGGTTTACAGTGTTTGTACCTTTCTCTGTCCCGCTGTTGCTCTGGAGCATTTGATGCCTCACACACGGGGATGAGGCTTAAAGGAATAGCTAACACCAAGTCACACCTCTGTAAGTCAAACTCAGACCAGGCCTAAACACAAACACAGACACCACTGCTTACATCACTGGGTGTATGGGCAGCTCAGAGCAGTGGTTCATTGTTTCACTGGAGACAGGAAGATTTTTGTGTTCACACAGATAAGTACACAACCTCACAAACAGCCACTCAGAGCCACTACGCCATGTGCACATGCTGTGTCTCCTCTGTTTCAGTAATGCACATGGTGGACATGGATCATTCACCAAAAAGGATTGTTCACTTACTTGCAATCAGTCTCTAACTACATAACACACACACACACTCTCCTGGTTCGGTGCTCTGTGTTGCACCACAAACAGGCCGAGCACAGCTGTTACTTGCTGAAAAACAACAGGAAGCTTTACTTGTAAATCCCCACGCCTCACTAAAACTGGAGCTGACTTCCTCACTAACCAACCACACGGATTAAAGTATTACTAAATGCACGTGCAGACTGTGTGGTGGATATTTGTACTGCCATCATATAACAGTTGAGTAATATACAGTCATGTGAAAAATACATCTTCTTTTAATTGTAGGGTTTTGTTTATTAGGACTGAATCAGGTCCTTAGACGATACTAAAACAGAATGAAATAGAACCACATGTTCCAATGGATAAAGATGCTTTCTCCTGGTAGATTTTCCAAAGAAGCCATGCTTGGTTAGTCTTTATCAAACTGTACTGTACCTTTGAACGTACTAAGATGTAGCCTCTGGAGTTCTTGCAGTTTCTCTGAGCGTTGTGTGACCTCAGGGTGACCTTGGTTGGTATGTATATCCTGGGAGGCTTGATTTCCATTTGTGCACGATCACTCTCACTGTTGAATGAGGGACTTTTATTTGTTCTGGAAATCGTGTTGTGTCCATGTTGGGCAGCACCAGTTGCATCACTAAGATTATTTCTGTGGTCTTTCCTTTTTAGCATACCAGAAAACTGCCAAACGTCGGCTTTTATACAGGTGGTCCCAGTGTACATGTCACGTATTGGTTTCTTCTGAACAGTTAGTCGAGTGCATTGATCAGCAGTACCTTATGTCACCTGGTAACAAGCAGAGAACTTTGGCATTTCTGCTTGTTAAACAATGAAAAGATCATTATCACAGTGTTAGTGTGTCCTTGGTGTCTGATGTGTTTAATATAAACAGCCTTAGCTTGCAATGGTGTGGTGAAATTGTGCTTTTTTACAAACACACTACAGAAGTGCGCATGCGCCAACCAGCGTGCAGCCTGTTACAGTCGCTCCTGCTTTTCTCTTAGTTTAGCTCTTTTTTCTTACGTATTCTTTTTTTTTTCTGACTTGTATTTTCCTCCGTTTTCTATCTCTTACTCAATCATGTGGATTGAGAGAGTTTTTGTTCTTCTGGTGGCCGTGGAACTGTTACTTTTATCATGGAACGGGACCGCGGCACATCTCCTACACGCACGGACTGTTTACTCCAGAGATCAGCTGATCGCCCTGATGCCGGCCGGCTCGCTGGCCAGGCCCGCAGAAGTGCCCGCAGAAGTACCAGCTGAAATTTGGAGGAAAACACATCGGGGATGCAGAGGTCAAGGACAGAAGAGAAGAAAAAAGGTGACGGTGAGACAGCGGAGGCTCGAAGCGAGGAGGAGGTTTAAACCGTGTCTGCCGTCTATCGTGATGGGAAATGTGCGATCGTTGGCAAGTAAAATCGACGAGCTCTCAGCACTGGTACGGAGTCAGAGGGAATACCGAGAGTGTAGCCTGATGTGTTTCACCGAATCATGGATGCACCAGGTCATTCCCGATGAGAATGCTTCCGTGGAAGGCTTCCACACTGTTCGGGCGGACAGGGACAGCATCGCTAGCGGTAAGCGTAAAGGAGGTGGGCTTGCTGTTTTAGTTAACAACCGGTGGTGTAACCCTGCCAACATAACAATCAAAGAAAGGATTTGTTGCCCGGACACTGAACTGTGTGCTGTTGGACTCAGGCCGTATTATTTACCCAGGGAATTCTCTCACGTCATCTTGGTGGCTGTCTATGTTCCCCCCTCTGCTAACCCCACAGCTGCATGTGACACTATCCACTCTGCCATAGCCAGGCTACAGACTCAGCACCCGAGTGCCTTTATTGTGATCTCGGGTGACTTCAACCATGTATCACTGGACAATACACTACCAACATTCAAACAATATGTGGACTGTCCCACCAGGGGAGAGAAAACTTTAGACTTACTGTATGCTAACGTCAAGGATGCATACAGCTCCTCCTCCCTCCCCCCACTTGGTAGGTCAGATCATAACCTGATTCACCTCACCCCCCGCTATGTGCCAATTGTGAGGAGGGAACCTGTGACCACCAGGACTGTTAGGAGGTGGTCAGAGGAGGCAATAGCGGAACTACAGGGCTGTTTCGAGGTGACCGACTGGGAAACACTCTGTGAGCCTCACGCCGAGGACATCAATGGGCTTACTGAGTGTATCACAGACTACATAACTTTCTGCACCGACTCCATTGTTCCAGCTCAGACTGTTCATTGTTACCCAAATAACAAGCCGTGGGTGACTAAGGACATCAAAGCCCTCCTCAACAACAAGAAGAGGGCTTTCAGAGGGGGCAACAAAGAGGAGGTGAGGAAGATCCAGGTGTTACTAAAGGACAAGATCAGAGAGGCTAAGGACAATTACAGGAGGAAGCTGGAGTGGAAACTCCAGCAGAACAGCATGAGAGAGGTGTGGAGGGGCATGAAGACCATCACTGGATTCAGGCCAACCAACAGCAGGGGAGCTGAGGGAGGTGAGAATAGAGCCGACGAGTTGAATCTGTTTTTCAATAGATTCGACACCACAGTGTCTGCTCCCACCCCCACAACCTCACCTGCAGTCAGCCTGGAATCCAGAGCCACACCACTGTGCCAGCCTCTCTCTTCACATGTTGCCTCCTGTGAGATTCCTGACACCCCTCCCCCACCCATCACCTTCACTCAATACCAGGTTGAGATGCAAATGAGGAGACTTCACTCAGGCAAGTCTGCTGGACCAGACGGAGTGAGTCCCCTCGTCCTCAAGACCTGTGCCCCCCAGCTGTGTGGAGTCTTTCATAAACTGTTTATGCTGAGTCTGAGTCTGCAGAGGGTCCCGGTGATGTGGAAGACATCATGCCTCGTCCCTGTACCAAAGACGCCTCGTCCCAGTGGCCCCCAGGATTACAGGCCCGTGGCACTGACCTCCCACATCATGAAGACCCTGGAAAGGCTCATCCTGGACCAGCTGCGACCCATAGTAAGACCACATCTGGATCCCCTTCAGTTCGCTTATCAGCCTCGTCTCGGAACAGAGGACGCCATCATCTACCTGCTCAATCGTGTCTACACCCATCTGGACCAGCCGGCGAGCACTGTGAGGGTCATGTTTTTTGACTTTTCCAGTGCTTTCAACACCATCAGGCCGACCCTCCTGGGTGATAAGTTAGCAGCGATGCAGGTGGATGCTTCTCTGGTGTCCTGGATTGTTGATTACCTGACAGGAAGACCACAATATGTACGTCTCCCACAGTGTGTGTCTGACAAGGTGATCAGCAACACAGGGGCACCACAGGGGACTGTCCTCTCCCCCTTCCTCTTCACCCTCTACACCACAGACTTCAGCCACTGCACAGAGACCTGCCATCTTCAGAAGTTTTCTGATGACTCTGCGGTGGTTGGATGCATCAGCAGGGATGATGAGACAGAGTACCGGGCTGTGGTCGACTCCTTTGTCACGTGGTGTGAGCAGAATCATCTGCAGCTCAACATGGCAAAGACCAAGGAACTGATCGTGGACTTCAGGAAGACCAGGAAACACTTGACCCCTGTTTCAATCCAGGGGGTCAGTGTGGACATTGTGGAGGACTATAAATACCTTGGAGTACACATTGACAATAAACTGGACTGGGCTAAAAACACCACAGCACTTTACAGGAAGGGCCAGAGTCGTCTCTATTTTTTGAGGCGACTGAGGTCCTTCAACATCTGCCAGAAAATGCTGAGGATTTTCTATGAGTCTGTTGTGGCCAGTGCGATCCTCTATGCTGTTGCATGCTGGGGGAGCAGGCTGAGGGTCGCAGATGCCAACAGACTTAATAAACTGATCCGTAAGGCCAGCAATGTTGTGGGGATGGAGCTGGACTCCCTCAAGGTGGTGTCGGAGAGGCGGATGCTGTCCAAGATAAAGACAATGTTGGATAACACCTCCCACCCACTCCATGACATGCTGGTCAGTCACAGGAGCTCGTTCAGTGAGAGACTGAGATTACCGAAAAGCACCACTGAACGACACAGGAAATCATTCCTGCCTGTGGCTCCCTGTACAACGCATCCACTTAACACACTGTTTGCTGCTACAACTACACGTTTCTTTTCCAAATATTTATTTATAAGTGACTTATGTATGTATGTATGTATATATATGTATATATTGTACTATTCTTAGTTAGCGTATTGTCTGTCTTGTCTTAATGTTGGTTTAAAATGGAGCACTGTAACAAAAAATTATTTCCCCCAGGGATCAATAAAGTATTCTGATTCTGATTCTGATTCTGAAATAGACTAGACAGAGGTAGTTAAAAACAAACAAAATGTATACACACACAAGCTGTTATACGACAACATTGGGTAAAGAAATTGTACAGTGCAGTCCTGAGTGGACAAAAAGGAGAAAATACTGAGTAAAAGTCAAAATGTGGACGTTCTAAGCAACGTGAAGCAAAGTGCAACATTTAGCATCGACATGAAGCATGTGAACATGTGCGTGTGACAAATACAGGCTCATCATCATCATCATCATCATGTCGTCTCCACTGAAGTTTCAGCTCAAATGAAAAAGCAAAACATACGTCTAAACAATCAGACACTTTCAGAGAAAAACGTATAAATAATGTAAAACACAAACAAAAAATCTAATTTGAGTTAGATTTTTTTCCTTTTATTATTTGGAGAGCTGCCAAGGCTGGACTGGGACAAAAAATCGGCCCGGGCATTTTGACTAGAGACCAGCCCACCAGGATAAAGATTGAAAACGTGACGTCATTCAGGGGTAAAACCACAAAGGATTCTGGGAACTCGTGGCAAGAGGTACTAGCGCACGCAGGCTTTCAATTGAAATCAGTTACACAGCGATAAAAAGAAACACAAAAATGGCAAGAAGCTGTTGTATTATTAACTACAATAGCCGGTCGCATGACAGCCACGGGAAGCTGACGGGTAAAGAGATCGTTTTTTTTTTATCGGATTACGTCGTTGAAGAGAAATTTTTTAAGCCATGTTTCCGAAGTAACAAAGAGGCGACGGATGGTCTGGATATACCAAATATAACGTCTCAGAACACTCCAGCTCACAGGTTAGTCTGCTCCAAGCATTTACACGAAGGTCAGTGTTTTGTAGTAGTTAATGCGTCATTTTTCTTAACATAATTGGTGATATAGGTTACAAGCAAGTCTGGCGCTGAACAGAAATTGTCGCGCTATGCTCCTTTGTTTATTGTGCATAAATAGTGAATTGTCCTGACACAATATTGCGTTTCGCTTCTGTTATTATGGTACATTGACAAAAACATATACTTTTATTCACAGGATAAAACAGTTGTTTTGTATCACTAATTGCCCAGTACGATTACAGCATACAGTATTATTGTCACTGCTACATTTCTGTGATGCTACCAGAAATTATTTCCACTACTAATTAATTACCGTTGAGCTCAAAGGTTATATTAATAAACGGTTAAGGAATGTGTATTTATGACGACGATTTGTGAGACTGGTAAACTTACCTTTGTTCGTACGATGGTCTTTCGTTCTACACGGTGCATTTCAAGGTCCTGCACCCATCCGTCGGTAAACTGTACCTGGGCTTGTTGCAGTGACCTGAAGTTACTAAACTTCATGAGTGTATGCACTCACTCCAAGAACCGTGTAATTATAAATATGAGCGTGGTGAAAGTGGGCAGCACACTGACGTATTTTGTCCCTCTGTGTGCTCGTAAGGGTCTGACCCTTTCACTCCTTTGATTTTTTCCTCGTATCTTTTCTTTGTCTTTTCGTGGAGTCTGTCTTTGTACGGACTGGCATTGTTCTCCTTTTGTTTTGTACATTCCTTTTTTGTGCGGCAAAGAAAAAACAAGAAGGTATTGGAACCGGAGAATGAACGTTTTGCGGTGCTGCAAATGCTTGCATTTGATGCGGTACTTGGATTGTTTTGCCACGAGTTCCCGGAATGCAATGCGCGAAAATCACATGATTGCTAAACAAGGGGGAGGGTGCATCCGGCCTCCTCGGCTGTAATTGGTCCAGCCCAGAGTCGATCATGACCAATTGGCCAATCCAACACCTTTCATTATATATACCCTTCCTAAAAAAAAAAAAAAAAATCCATCGGCCCATAAAAACAAAAAATCTCCAGCGGCCCACCGGGCAAATGCCCGGTATGCCCGATGGCCAGTCCAGCTATGAGAGCTGCTGTTTATTTGTGGTTATATTTTGCCCGGTGTTTCCTGCCTCAGTGTGGTTACACATAGATAATGTCTGCTCTTGGAAAACAAGGTTATAAGAGATATAATTCTTTGATTTCTTCAACTAAATCTTAGGTTTTCATGGCGAAGAAATGGGAAGTTTTTCAATATTGGGAAAGATCCCAGGGTGACGATGCGAAAACGCTCGGGAACCCTGGAGATTGGCTTCCGCAGCGGAGGTCGGCCAGAGGACTACGAGGGAGAATACCAGTGTTTTGCCACCAATGACTTTGGAGTGTCTCTGTCCAACAAAATCCTGCTCCGGGTCTCCAGTAAGATCACAGAACACACTAATTGCTGTTTACATGTCATTCATTCATTTGTGATATGCAGAACACACCCCTTGAAACTTTGGAGTAATAAGTGGATTCATGGATGGTGACAGATATCTATCTGCACCAACAGCTCAGTGCTAATTGTATTTCTTATATTTTCAACTAGTAGCTGAATCCTGTTGTTCATATTTCCCCCAATCCTCCAGAGGCTCCTCTGTGGCCTAAGGAGGTGCTGGAGCCAGTATCTGTGACTGAAGGCTCCGCACTGGTTCTACCTTGCAACCCCCCACCAGGTCTGCCTCCTCCGTTCACCTTCTGGATGGACAGCAGTGAGTTTCAAACTCCCCCAATCACTAAACCCTCTTCTTTTTTGTAGCATGTGGTATCTGTTTCCTCGCTGTTAGAGAGACACTTGTAGGAATCTGAACCCAGACTGGCTTCACCTATCAGTCATTCATTCTTAGGGATAACCTGATTGCTTTGTTAAAGTTCTTCAGCACAGCTAGCTTGATGTATGAGGTGCATTTTATTTAGGACTCCTGTGTTTTTTCTGATTCCCGGCGCCTCGTGCTGCTCTGGTCCTTAGGCTTAGGCTTCTCTGCACAAGTTCATGCCACTGTTAGCTGACAGAGCAGGCCTCATGTTCAGCCATTAGCTGTTTTACAGCCAGAGGCAAGAAGCTATTTAGTTGAACAATACCAATTTTTATTCAGTCCAGTCTATAATTCTCTATGTAAAACTGAAACTGAAATATAGACTGGACATTTGTCCTGCTTGGAAACTGACATTGCTGTAAATGGCTGTTAACCTGAACTGACCTGTTCACCATAAAGCTTGTGACACAAACACAGTCATAAACAAACAACAGGAAGCCAGAGCAGACACACCGATGCATCATTAGGATTGCTGGCCCAGCTGCTGATTGGTCCTGGGGCTCTGTGTTAACAGTCAGATGGGTTATGTCACCCATCGCACACTTACAATGGGGGATGCTTCGCCTTGACATCTGTGTGGGTGTACTGGAGGATTGTCTGTAGTGACTGTAGAATAACACATCAGCATCCCACATAGCAGGCAGGTCTGGCCCAATTGTGGTTTGGTGTATGTGGCCCAGGCTCACAGAAAACAGCTCTGGCCTGGATCCAGCATCAAGCTGGCACTTCTGACTGTTTGTGAGTGTACACTTTATCCAAAACCTAGTGAGGGTTTACTCATGTTTACCACCGGGTGGCTGTAGCTCAGGCGGTAGAGCAGGTCATCTAGTGATCGGAAGGTTAGTGGTTTGATCCCTGGTTCCTCCAGTTTGCATAAAAGTGTATAAATGTAGTTAGGAAGCACTCAGTTTATGGAAAGGGTGTGAATGTGGTATGTTGTATAGAGTGCTTTGAGTAATCCAGGAGAGTAGAAAAGTGCTATGTAACAATCAGTCTGAACAGAGTTTCGTCATGTTACTTTTGCACAGGACCAGCAGTGTGTCTGCAACACGAGCCATGTGCTGGCTCGTGTGTGGGCCACCTCTGGCAAACCAGATCTGGGCCACCAAAGGGCCGTCATTGTTTGCACTATGTGGGCCATGTGTAAGCACATTGTGTGGAGCAGATCTGGGCCATACCAGTTTTGCTTGAGCTGATGTTGATTTGAGTTATATGTGAAAATAGACGCAGCAAACTGTCTCCAGTAGCCCTGAAGAGATTGTTACTTCTGTGTTTGTAGGTTGACATTTTGGCTTTTCCAGAGATCACTTATGTGTCATGGTAATACTTCAAGCAGCTATATATGAATGACACAACAAAGCATATAATACCAAGCAGAGTCCATGCAACAACGAAAATATTGGGTGCAAATATTGGACCTAACAAAAAATTGTTGGAAAGATAACTTTGTCACACGTCAGGACGCTTTTAAGGAGTGACATCATTGTGCTTTAACTGAATTGGAAGTTTAAACGACATCAAAACGTTGGATAACCATCTGTTGCACTCAGTCTAGTTGAGAAATGTCGTCAAACTCTAGATCAAACATAGACATACTTGTGGCAAATATAGAAGTGGTCTGTATTTGTTTTATTAGTCCCAGCTGCTCAGATGACATGGCCCCTCTTTGCATTCTTTCACTGCAAGAGGAAATCTTGCATAGGTATTAAAAAATGGAAGGAAGGCACTTTGACTCAACCAGATTTAAAAATAAAGACATGTCTGTTTAATGACCTGGAAGGACCACTTTAGAGCCAAAAACCTGTTTTACATCTTTTCAGGTACACGCTGAGCTGCCCAGATCCAATCTAGCATTGAACATTATTGAACTTGCAGCTGATATATGAAATCCTAAACTTATCGATGTGGTTTCATTCCTTCTCTCTTATTCTTCATTTCTGTCTGTTCTTGTGACCTTGAGATATGAGTCCAATCCCTCAGGATAAACGAGTGTCCATGGGTCTTAATGGAGACCTCTACTTCTCCAATGTTTTGGCCCAAGATGCAAACACAGACTACAGCTGTAAAGCTCGCTTTCTGTTCACACACACCATCCAGGAGAAGAACCCATACAAACTCAAAGTTCAGACCAGTAAGTATGCAACACACACACACACACACACACACACACACACACACACACACACACACACACACACACACACACACACAAACTAATTACGAGTTGGATCCTGAAGCAGTCAGTTGCCAAACTGATTATTGCTGTTGTGTCGTTAGAGCTGCTGTTTCCTGCTAAACTCTTATCTGCTTTGTCTGTTTTGAACACATACACTACTTTAACCCAAGTAGAGTAAGACCCCATCTATCTAACTGGAGAGGATGTTATGACATGTCATGCACGAAACCATAACCTTTGTGATGATTTCCTAATGCTGCCTCTGAAAGACCAGGGCCCTATTTCAGGAAGCCGGTTTAGAAAACTCAGAGTGAAAAACGATACGCAGGGTTGAGTAACCCCGAACTGTCCAACTCGGAATATTCGGTTTCAGAAAGGCTGATAACAATTAGTTCAGTCAACGCGGAGTTGCTTTAACCCCAAGTTAAGCACGCGCTCGAGGATACAGAAAGCCCTGATAAGCGGAGCACAGATTAAGCGAGTCACCATGGAGACGGAGGGAAAGAAGGCGCGGTCAATGTATTTCACAGCGCTTGAGGCTGAAATTCTGATGGCAGCATATGCTGATAACATGCAAATTCCGCGGAAAAAAGTAACACAGCCATAGCTGCAAAAGCATGCATGGCAAAACATAGCCGACAGAGTCAATGCGTGAGTGTTAATTTAAACATTGATCGAGGGATTTCCACCCATTTAACACGTTATTTTATTATATTTTATTTTTTATTTCATACATTTGATTTTGTGATGTGATGTGAGCGCAGGTGCAACCCAACAGGCCCCAAACGTTCCTGGCAGCAAGTAAAAATGAAATATAAAAATATAGTCCAAACAGGTAAGGTGTAATTGTATTATGAGCCATAGTGCTTGGTCTGTTTGTCCGATGTAAATCAATTGCAGTTAGAGGCTACATTAATTTTCCTTCTGTAAGCACTTATTGAAATTATCTGAGCACATTACAAGTACATATTTGCTTACTCTGTATGATCAAATGTGACCCGTTATAGCCACTAGAAAAAAAGCGGAGGCCCGAAAAACAGGTGGGGGTCCTCCTCCACCACCACTCACAGAGGCTGAGCAGTTGGCCCTCAGCCAAAACAGTGGGCGCCCTGTGGCCGAAGGCATCTCTGCGGGGACATCCTCTGAGTCAATAACCCCGCAAGACACAAGTGCCTACATAAGGGGTAAATTCAAAATAATACATGATGTGCATACATCCTTTCTTCACAGTCACCTTTGCAGTGCTGCTCATTCATTTGATAAACTCTTTACCATAATGGATTATTTGTAGTGAAGTTATTTTCCTACTGATTTTGCCTTCCTTCAGTCTTGGTTGTCTTTGAGAGCATAATGACAATGAAGTGTAAGGTGATTGGTATGTTTGTTAATTGCCATTTGGTCCCTTGTAAGTTATAAGTGACCTGTATAAACCTCATATTCTATCAGTTGATGGTGGTGGTGTACTGCATCTGGTGCAGCCTCCTGTTGAGCCAGACCAACATGCAGTTGTGAGTAATACTCCACAGATTATATGAGTTTACAGTAGAACAGCAATGTTGTTTATTTCTTTACTACAGGAAAATAATGAAGAAACATTGACAGCTGTTACAGAGGAGGAAGCAACAGAGACACTTTATGAGGTTTACATCTTTTAATACTTTGTGTACAGGAAATACAGGCGACCAATAAAGCCAGTTGAACAAAAAATCTGTTTATTCTTCTTTCAACATGTTGAGGTGATGGGTCAAAGGAAATGATTGTGACATATGGTGTCTCTGACTGCTCTTCCATCTTGTATGTCCGTGGGAGGGTCAGGATGTTCATGGTTTGGATCACTGCTGATGTCTGGTTCAGAAGGACAGTGTTCTCCTCTAATTGTGGCAATGTTGTGAAGAATCACACATGCCACAATAATGTCACATGCCCTTTCTGGGGTGACCCTGAGTCTTTGCAGGCACTGGAACCGGGCCTTAAGCATTCCGATAGTCATTTCAACTCTGGCTCTTGTCCTGCAATTAGCCAGATTATATCGCTGCTGTGGGCCCGGTTCAGGGTCAGGGTAAGGGGTAAGCAAATAGGGTAAACATGGATACCCCCTATCACCAAGCAAGCAGCCAGTGAACTCTCCTAAGACAGAAGGATACACTTCAGTTCAAATGTCCCTGAAGCAATTGGTCTTTATATATTTTAAAGTATTCTCAACTCACCATGTCCAAATTTTGTGCTCAGTGTACATTCACGGAATATTTGTGAGTCATGGACAGAGTCTGGCCGCTTGGCTTCCACATTTGTGATAATGTTGGCAGCATCACATATGATCTTCACAGTGCAGAGAACACAAATTAGCATCCATTACTATAATGAAATAATTTGTTAGTTTGAAATGCTACAGGGAACTATGTACCTGTACATTAATGCTGTGGAAAGACTTCCTGTTCACATAGTCTCCTTCATTTACTGAAGGAGCAATGATTGGAATGTGAGTGCCATCTATACAGCCAATCACGCCTGGGAACCGTGAAAATAAATGTACAATTTAAGTAGTAGTTCAAGTATCACCACATCATAAATTAAGTTTTGGTCATCCTGATACCTGCAATTTTGTGGCATCCCTCTTTGATAAATCTTGTGGGTCTATGACCGGGGAACACAAACGAGTACAGGAGACGTTTCAGTGCAACTGTAACATTCCTGACTGCCCGACAGACGGTAGCCTTGGAAACGTGCTCAGCGTCACCAATATTATACAGAAAGCTCCCGTTTGCAAAAAACCGAAGGGCAATACAGATAATACGTAATGAACTGAGAGCATGTCCGCGATGTGTCACATGCGTAATATATGGCCTGAGGATGTTATTCACATAACTTATAGATTGTGCTGAGAAACGGTAACGTTCGCACAGAAAATCATCAGGAAATGATAAAATGTCCAAACGCGCTCTGATCACTCTCTCCCGGCGGTGAGCTCTGCGGAGAATTTGGGCTTCACGATCTACTGGCTCTTCAAGGAAGTGGCACGCCATGTCCGACACTTCCTACTGTCAGGTTTCCGACAAAGAGGCGGGGACAGTCAGGGTTAGTTGTAGTAAACCTGCTAGGGGGCAGGTTAGCTTCACGGCGTGTGTCGTCATAGTGACTCACTCAGGCTTCAGCTGAACTCGCTTTGTGAAACCGAAAACCCAGAGTTTTCGTTAACTCAGGGTATACTTACTCAGTTTTTCCACTAAACCGGCTTCCTGAAACAGGGCCCAGATTGTGAAATGTTGGATCGTTCTTCCAACAGTTTGTTTGAACATTGTTACACGGAACATTGTTACACTGAACATTGTTACACTGAACATTGTTACACTGAACATTGTTACATTGAACATTGTTACACTGAACATTGTTACATTGAACATTGTTACATTGAACATTGTTACATTGAACATTGTTACACTGAACATTGTTACATTGAACATTGTTACATTGAACATTGTTACACTGAACATTGTTACATTGAACATTGTTACATTGAACATTGTTACATTGAACATTGTTGTCAGGTTGTGTGAGTGTTTTTATGCAGATTGATGTGCCACTGTGTGTGCCTCTTGTTTCTAGAGGAGCCATACAATGACACATCTTACAATGCCTCTGAGCCCCACGGTGGTGAGTTTCCTCTTCCTATAAGGACAGCTCGGTTTCCTGTTCACCTCCTAAGGGTGTAACGTGGTGCTAACCTTCTGACTCACTGAAGCTCAGTCTAACCTCCTAACTGCTCTTTACATGTGTAGAAGTGGGTTAGTTTCATACTGAATGATACGTTTGGGTTGCTTTATTGTGTTTCTCTTAATGTTGGCTGTTTTTTAACTATTTTAATAATGATGTAAAGACAATAACAAGCTACAACCTAACTACCTATAGCTAAAGCAAATAACACCTATTATCCCATAGTGCCGAATGCCAAAATCTAGGATATAGATTTTAAGCTAGATTTTAGTTGTTTGTTGTAGTCAGTGTATTGACTGTAAGAGTAATATGAAGCTTAAAGACTTTGGTGACTACGAAGACCCACATGGATCAGAAACACAGAGGGTTGTATGACTGAGAGGAAGGCCAAACCCTGATGTGGCAGTATAGAGCACAATGCGTAGCAGCTTGAACATGACAATGCTTCTAACATTTCAGTAGTATGTACTATAGAAATAGAAGGTGGCAATAGAGGCTCAGTGAACAGATCTTCCATCACATTCCTGTGTCTGACTTTGTGCCCACCTCCTGTGTTCCTTGCAGTTTGCCACTCATTTAGTCAAAAATAGATATGATGCATATATTTAGTGATGTGGAGGGGGAAGCTGCTTGTAAAATACACTGCTGCACATTGAGCCTGGTTAACAATGTATTCATTTCTTCAGTACTTGACAATGACTGTCTGAAATTTGAGAATGGAGTGCTTTGATTGGCCAGTGGCAGCCCAGTGTTTGGGTGGCTTTAGATGGACGGGTTGCTGATTGCCTCAGTTTCAAATCCACTAATGTAAACAAGAGACAGTTTTTAAACTAAGTTTGTAATTAATCACTTTTGAAAGACTTTCTCACCTGGAGATTAGATAGGTGCTGGAATATGGTGGCAGTGTGTTCTTAGTAATGGTACATGGGATGCTCTCCTTAACCAGAAACATCAATGAAGGTAATGACCAATAGACTGAAAACTCACACTCCTGAGATGGGAACATTGGAGCTCGTAACTGAGGAATGCTTTGAGAAAGACGTGTGGCTGTGGAGATCTTTGAGTTCCATTAGTTGTGAGCTTCAGGTGGGCCGACTGTTCGGTACCACACAGCTCCCGGTTTGGCCCTTTGACTCTGTCTGTGATTGGTTGGGGTGAGAGAAGGAAGACAGGATAAAGACATGCCGTGGAAGAGAGACAGAGGTTAATAACAGATATGATTCAATGCAGAGAGGTCTGTTAACACATATTGAGTGAGAAAGGTGACTGGAAAGGAAAAACTCAATGCATCATGGGAATCCCCGGCAGCCTACGTCTATTGCAGCATAACTAAGGGAGGATTCAGGGTCACCTGGTCCAGCCCTAACTATATGCTTTAGCAAAAAGGAAAGTTTGAAGCCTAATCTTGAAAGTAGAGATAGTGTCTGTCTCCTGAATCCAAACTGGAAGCTGGTTCCACAGAAGAGGGGCCTGAAAACTGAAGGCTCTGCCTCTCATTCTACTTTTAAATACTCTAGGAACAACAAGTAGGCCTGCAGAGCGAGAGCGAAGTGCTCTAATAGGGTGATATGGTACTACAAGGTCATTAAGATAAGATGGGGCCTGATTATTTAAGACCTTGTATGTGAGGAGCAGGATTTTGAATTCTGGATTTAACAGGAAGCCAAAACAGGAGAAATCTGCTCTCTCTTTCTAGTCCCTGTCAGGACTCTTGCTGCAGCATTTTGGATCAGCTGAAGGCTTTTCAGTGAGTTTTTTGGACATCCTGATAATAATGAATTACAGTCGTCCAGCCTGGAAGTAATAAATGCATGAACTAGTTTTTCAGCGTCACTCTGAGACAGGATATTTCTAACTTTAGAGATGTTGCACAAATGGAAGAAAGCAGTCTTACATATTTGTTTAATATGTGCATTGAAGGACATGTCCTGGTCAAAAATGACTCCAAGGTTCCTCACAGCGTTACTGGAGGCCAAGGTAATGCCATCCAGAGGAAGAATCTGGTTAGATACCATATTTCTAAGCTTTTCAGAGCCGAGTAATAATAATGGATTGCATTTATATAGCGCTTTTCGGGACCCCTCAAAGCACTTTACAATTCCACTATTCATTCACTCTCACACACTGGTGGAGGCAGCTACAGTTGTAGCCACAGCTGCCCTGGGGCAGACTGACAGAGGCGAGGCTGCCATATCGTGCCATCGGCCCCTCTGGCCAACACCAGTAGGCGGTAGGTGAAGTGTCTTGCCCATGGACACAACGACCGAGACTGTCCGAGCCAGGGCTCGAACCGGCAACCTTCCGATTACAAGACAACTCTTGAGCCACGATCGCCCCAGTACAATAACCTCAGTTTGATCTGAATTAAATGGTAAATGGTCTGTATTTGTAAAGCGCTTTACTTGGTCCTAAGGACCCCAAAGCGCTTTACACTATACACAATCATCCACACATTCACACACTGAATTAAGAAGCAGAAAGTTAGCGGCCATCCAGGTCTTTATGTCTTTAAGACATTCCTGCAGTTTAACTCATTGGTGTGTGTTATCTGGCTTCATGGACAGGTACAGCTGGGTGTCATCTGCATAGCAGTGAAAATGTATGCTATGTCTTCTAATGATACTGCCTAAGGGAAGCATGTATAATGTAAACAGAATTGGTCCTAGCACTGAACCCTGTGGAACTCCATAATTAACCTCAGTGTGTGAAGAGGACTCTCCATTTACATGCACAAACTGGAGTCTATTAGATAGATATGATACAAACCACTGCAGCACAGTACCTGTAATACCTACAGCATGTTCTAATCGCTCTAATAGGATATTATGGTCGACAGTATCGAACGCTGCACTGAGGTCTAGCAGGACAAGCACAGAGATGAGTCCACTGTCAGAGGCCATAAGAAGATCATTTGTAACCTTCACTAAAGCTGTTTCTGTGCTGTGATGAGCTCTGAAATCTGACTGAAACTCTTCAAATAAACCTCTGCAGATGATCTGTTAGCTGTTTGACAGCTACTCTTTCAAGGATTTTTGATATGAAAGGAAGGTTGGAGATTGGCCTATAATTAGCTAAGACTGCTGGGTCTAGAGATGCTTTTTGAGTAAAGGTTTAACTACAGCTAGCTTGAAGGCCTGTGGTACATAGCCGATTATTAGAGATAGGTTGATCATATTTAAGATCGAAGAATTAATTAACGGCAGGACTTCTTTGAGCAGTT
Source organism: Maylandia zebra (assembly GCF_041146795.1). Lineage (NCBI taxonomy): Eukaryota > Metazoa > Chordata > Actinopteri > Cichliformes > Cichlidae > Maylandia > Maylandia zebra. The sequence continues at coordinate 1,496,451 of NC_135171.1, read as the reverse complement.
TTGTAGGAATGGGGTCTAAAAGACACGTTGATGGTTTGGAGGAAGTAATACTTGTAGTAAACATGACTATAGTGGTTTGAAAACATGAGAATATCATCCAAGTAGACAAAGATGAAGCAATTAAGGAAGTCCCAAAGCACATTATTTACCAACGCCTGGAAGACAACCAGAGCATTGGTAAGTCCACGTGGTGGGACAGGGTAGATGCCCCAGGTGAGTATAGAAGGTAGTCTTCCACTCGTCGCAATGGGATCGTAGATGTTTCGCAAAGATTGTGGCTCTTTGCAGAAGAAGTTAAAAGGGAGAAGATAACAGATGTAAAGGTTGTTTGTTTTTAACAATTCAAACCTCTAAAGTTAATGCAAGAAATCCAGCTCCCAGGAAATAGGACGAGGGTGGGATGATGTCAGCAGCTAATGAATGGTGGGTGTGTTTTTCCATTGGCTCGTGTTCTGATTTGGTGAGACTGTATAGGCAGCTTAGGGGCAGAGATCAGGCACCAGGTAAGGATGTCAATAACACAATTGTATGGTTGCTGGGAGGCAGCGAGAGCCAATCGTGATGTTCAGTCAGGATGGAAGACAAATGTGGACCCTCTAAACCGATTATTAAGACAACAGCTTCTCCTGGAGGAAACATAGACTGCAGACCAAAGTCATCACAACTCTTGCAGCCAAATGCAGGACACTGAAGTAAAAGTTTAACAGGTACAGAAGAAAAACACGTAATATAAGTAATACAAAGAAGTATTTTCTGAATGGAGTTGGCAGAGGGACAGGCAGATAATTCACTCAGATGAAGATTCAGGTGGATTTCCTGAATTATCCATGGATGTCCTGTTAACTTGGACTAAGAGGACATCCAAGTTAGTCCAGTGTAGGCAAAACATAACAGAGTAACCCGTGGTACATGTGGAAGCCACAGTAAGTACAATGAGCTGGCATCGACTGAGGGATTTCTACAGCCTAAGTAGCAGGAAGGGAATGACCAGCTGCACACAGCTGTGTTATTATAAGAGGAAGAGAGGGAGACAGACAATGATGCGTTCACACAGCTGGACTCCCAGATGGTGGTAGAAATGATGCCATCCTTTTTGGGCAGATAGTCGTAACGTGTGTGAGATGGAGGAACATGATCCTTTATTTTTCTGGTTGATAAATATGAATGACATGACATTTAAATTCCAAAGTGTGTATAGTATTTGACCATGTGTTATCAACATTTTTGTAAACAATCATGAATATCGAGTTATGGAATATAGAAGATGTTTGACTGCACATCGGTTGAAACCTAACGTGTGTGTGCTGGCAGCAGAGTCATTATTAAAGGATCACACATAAACATAGAGTAACACACAAACTACCCTTAATTCAAGTACACAGAGAATCTCTGTATTAATCATGCAGACAGTACTGTGAAAGAACAGGATTTGGGAAGATGGGATATGTCCC